>NC_091951.1:310671159-310857802 GCF_031021105.1 Erythrolamprus reginae
ATATATATGTGTTAATGATAAACAATAGAGAAACAATGTATAATATCATATTTATCATAAACATTGGGTATATGCATAGACACTTTAGCTTGTTAGTATAGCAGAATCTTGAAAAAAATAGTTCTGGGACCATAAATGGACTGATTTCTTCGGAAAAATTAAAAGCTTGCTGTGCCAACCAGTTCATAAATAGTATATAGCAGCAGGCTGCAATTATTTGGGGAAAGCAAGCAGAAAGAACAGAAGACTGACTAGAGTAATGACATGGAATCAAATAGGAAAAGATCCAGCTGCATTTCATGAGAAGAAAATAGTCTATCTGATAGTTAAGGTAAACTGGCAGATGGCAGGTGTTTGAGTAAGCATGAAAATAAATACTGAGTAAAATTCAGGTGGCTATCTTTTCATCAACACAAATATAAAATGTTATTTCTTGTATATTTCTCCATATCTCAATCAATTTGAATCAGTAATTTATGTAATAGTTGGTGCTGGCCCATATTGGACTTACTTACTTACTTACTTACTTACTTACTTACTTACTTACTTACTTACTTACTTACTTACTTACTTACTTACTTACTTACTGTATTTACTTACTTACTGTACTTATTTATTTATTTATTTATTTATTTATTTCAGTTGAAAGGGACCTTGCAGGTCTTCAATTTCAACCCCCTGCTTAAGCAGGAAATCCTACAGCACCCCAGCCAAATGACAGTCCAATCTCCTCTTGAAAATGTCCAAAGTTGGGGAGTTCACAACCTCTGCTGGCAGGCCGTTCCACTGGTTGATCTCTCTGACCGTCAGGAAGTTCTTCCTTATTTCTAGGTTGAATCTCTCCTTGGTCAGCTTCCAACCATTGTTCCTCGTCTGGCCCTCTGGTGCCCTGGAAAAGAGTGTGACCCCTACTCTCTGTGACAATCCCTCAAGTACCTGTAGACTGCTATCATGTCCCCCCTCCTCTCTGTGGTATGTACATATGTATGACTTACAGAAGTAACACAGCGTGAATTCTTCTGTGACATGATTTGGCTTCCTGTGGACTATAAATATTGGTTAAATTCACAGCCATGTCAATAGTTGGAAGTAAATATATGCACACTAATAGTACAATATATTACAGCAAATAATGAAATAGCTCCTCTCCTCTTCTGCATGTAGAAGCTGACCAAAGGAACAAACTAACTTATGGGTGAAACAGCACATCCAGGACTTGATATATAGACCAGCTACTTCACTTCATTTGATTGTTGTGTTCTCTTCTCCCTGATTGGAAGAATCTATCTATCTATCTATCTATCTATCTATCTATCTATCTATCTATCTATCTATCTATCTATCTATCTATCTATCTATCTAGTATTGAACTGTTGAAGAAGATGAGATCAAGATAATTGCTGAGTCTAGTATTGTTTGTTACTAGTTGTTCCAGTGCTAGATTGCTAATAGCAATTTGAGTGTATGGGTTCATTATATTATATTATATTATATTATTTTTTACATTTTTTAAAATTTTCTCCTTGTTGTTGCCGTTACTATTTCCCTTTTCTTAGCCATGAGGGGCAAATTTTCAGAGATGTAGAGTTTAAACATACCTTTCTTTTTTGTCCTTAAAAGTATGTGACTAGATATTTTTAAAGGCATAGGTTCTACTCACTTGTAAGCTTTGGTAAATCTGGATCTCAGTGAGCAAATTCCAGCCAAGGTTACTTCAAAATTTTCTTTACAAACTCCCAAAGCAAGATCGCCGCCAATTAACATTCATCCAGAGATTTCTTTGAAATAGGGAGAATAAGAAATTGTGCATTATGGGTATATAGGTTTTCCAGTTTATTTTCATTTCTGAAAGGTTATGAAACCAATAAAACAGTAATTTGTCACATGATTTTTCAAGTATATCTTCCACAGAATCCTCTAATGTAATATGATTGACAACTTAATGAATCTAAGGTCTATTGTAATATACACAGATGGTATAAACTTTGTCAAATCCTCTCACTTTCACATTATGATTTTTAAACATTAGTGAAAGAGTATTATTTGAAGGGGGAGGAACCTAATTGGGAACAGAGAGGCAATTGAATTAATAACCAAATGTAATGTTATTATTTAGAGAATGGAGGGATGCAATTGGAGCTGAAGATCCAGGATGGGATGAAGTACAGACTATATATTATTGTAGCACCATAAAATATGTTGCTGTGATCTCAGAAACAGTGGGGAGGCTATTAAAAGCAGCTCTGATAATTGGAACAAAAAAAAATCATGATGATCCTACCTCTCAATATCCCCTGCTGTACTTCTATGTTCAAATGTAAAATGCAAGCAGGAACATTCTAATTTGTCTTTCAAATAGGGATATTTCTGGCAGCCATATTGATTGAATGCAATGCAGTTCTGTAGCATGCTGATCAACAATTAAATGAGCAAATGCTTTTTTCTCAGCTTGTTCTGCTGCATTTGAATGGTCAGAATAGTAAGAGCCTGTAAATAGGTTGTATTAGATAGTAGCCATGCAGGGAAAGGCTCTAGTTAACTGTTCTTTCCTGAACTACTGGGTAATTCAGAATAGTCAGTTGATAGGTGAAGGACAAAAGGCAACAATTACAACTATGAAAAACACTTTAAAATAAAACCAACTTGATCAAACTACCCTAATTATCATCAAACATAATGATTACTCACATTTAATTTCTGGCTGGTCTGATCATTTTACAACATTATTGCTAAAAATATGATAAATATGATATGATAAATTTCCTAAAAGACAGTACAGTTTCTTAAAATGATTTCTTGATAGAAACCAATTCCAGGTTGCTGCTCAGACTATTTCAGGAAAATTCAGTAAGGTTGTTGATTGATACAATTTTATGCAGCTATAATCATGGTCATGTAAGGCAGAATTCTTAAAATCTATCATAGATTCCACTGTCTATATAGTATGCCTTCTTCTGAATACTAGTTTTGTAATCTTGTATATGATAACATGAAACAAAATCAGTCTTCCAAACAAAAACTATCACATTCTGACTTTAGACAACTAATTTCCTGTAGACTTTAATTTAAAAAAATTAGAAAAAAGCAACCTAAACATAAGACAAAGAATAATGTCTTATTTTTCATTATTCCTTTACTCCACCAAAGAGGCATGCAAGATCAAAAAATTTAATAACGGAGCCTGGAATTTTGAATCTACTGCCAATGTTCCTCTTTGACCATAAATGCCAATCAAGTATAGTTTAAATAGATACTGCACTGAAAGGAATGGAATTATTTGTTATCTTCACTGTTTAGGATCAATGCAATTATATTGTATTGTTCTGCCAATGGCTGATTACTAGCTCATTAAATATATTTTTATTACTATTTATTAAGCCTCTTGACTGTTTTGTTAGGTGAGAAAAGTATAAATATTTTAGTAGCTTGAGTATTCCCATCTTCCTCTACGTAACTAGAAAAAATGAAGCTTCTCTTAGCTAAAAAATACAATGTAATGTCAATAGAACGGGGAAAATTTAACCTAGGTGTTGCGACAAAGGGTTGATCATAGTGTACTTTCTATAAAGGAATTAGATTTATTTATTTATTCATATATACATACAATTTATGCACCATCTCAAAGTACTCTGAGTGTGTGCGACTATATTTATAATAATAATAATAATAATAATAATAATAATAATAATAATATAGTGTGACTATATTTATTATTATTATTACTTTTATTATTTATTATTATTTTATAAATATTATATTATTATTATTTTATAAATATAATAATAATAATAATAATAATAATAATAATAATTTATTAGATTTGTATGCCGCCCCTCTCCGAAGACTCGGGGCGGCTCACAACAAGCGATAAAACAATATTGTACAGGCACAAATCTAATATTAAGAAAAAACTAAAAAACCCTATCAATTAAAAACCAAACAGCACATACATACCAAACATAAATTATAATAAGCTTGGGGGAAAGGTGTCTCAAATCCCCCATGCCTGGCGGTATAGATGGGTCTTAAGTAGTTTACGGAAGACGAGGAGGGTGGGAGCAGTTCTAATCTCCGGGGGGAGTTGATTCCAGAGGGCCGGGGCCGCCACAGAGAAGGCTCTTCCCCTGGGGCCCGCCAGACGACATTGTTTAGTCGACGGGACCCGGAGAAGGCCAACTCTGTGGGACCTTATCGGCCGCTGGGATTCGTGCGGTAGTAGGCGGTTCCGGAGGTATTCTGGTCCAATGCCATGTAGGGCTTTAAAGGTCATGACCAACACTTTGAATTGTGACCGGAAACTGATCGGCAGCCAATGCAAGCCACGGAGTGTTGTAGAAACGTGGGCGAATCTAGGAAGCCCCACGATAGCTCTCGCGGCTGCGTTCTGCACGATCTGAAGTTTCCGAACACTTTTCAAAGGTAGCCCCATGTAGAGAGCGTTGCAGTAATCGAACCTCGAGGTGATAAGGGCATGAGTGACTGTGAGCAATGACTCCCTGTCCAAATAGGGCCGCAACTGGTGCACCAGGCGAACCTGGGCAAACGCCCTCCTCGCCACAGCCGAAAGATGATGTTCCAATGTCAGCTGTGGGTCGAGGAGGACGCCCAAGTTGCGCACCCTCTCTGAGGGGGTCAGTAGTTCCCCCCCCAGGGTAATGGACGGACAGATGGAATTGTCCTTGGGAGGCAACACCCACAGCCACTCCGTCTTGTCTGGATTGAGTTTGAGTTTGTTGACACCCATCCAGGCCCCAACAGCCTCCAGGCACCGGCACATCACTTCCACTGCTTCGCTGACTGGACATGGGGTGGAGATGTACAACTGGGTATCATCCGCATATTGATGATACCTCACCCCATGCCCTTGGATGATCTCACCCAGCGGTTTCATGTAGATATTAAATAGCAGGGGGGAGAGGACCGACCCCTGAGGTACCCCACAAGGGAGAAACCTAGAGGTCGACCTCTGACCCCCCACTAACACCGACTGCGACTGACCGGAGAGGTAGGAGGAGAACCACTGGAGAACAGTGCCTCCCACTCCCAACCCCTCCAGTCGGCGCAGAAGGATACCATGGTCGATGGTATCGAAAGCCGCTGAGAGGTCAAGAAGCACCAGGACAGAGGACAAGCCCCCGTCCCGGGCCCGCCAGAGATCATCCATCAACGCGACCAAAGCAGTTTCCGTGCTGTAGCCGGGCCTGAAACCTGACTGCTGGGGACCTAGATAATCGGCTTCTTCCAAGGACCGCTGGAGCTGGAGTGCCACCACCTTCTCGACAACCTTCCCCATAAAGGGAAGGTTGGAGACTGGACGATAGTTGTTAAGTACGGCTGGGTCCAGGGAGGGCTTCTTGAGGAGGGGGCGCACAAGCGCTTCTTTATAGAGTGATGGAAAAACTCCCCTCCCCAAGGAAGCGTTGGTAATCTCCTGGGCCCAGCTCCGTGTCACCTCCCTGCTGGCCGAAACCAACCAAGAGGGACATGGATCCAGTAAGCAGGTGGCAGAACTCACAGCTCCAATGGCCTTGTCCACTTCATCAGGTGTCACCAAGTCAAACTCCTCCCAGACAGATGGACAAAGACGTTTAGCCCCAGTCACCTCGACTGACTCATTGTCAGTCATAATAGTGGATAATAGTGGATAATAGTGGATAAAGAAAAGACCTGGTCATGGCTTATAAGTGGAACACTCAAAAAGGAGACAGAAGGACTAATACTGGTGGCACAAGAACAGGCCATTAGAACAAATGCTATCAAAGCCAGAATTGAAAAATCAACAGACGATCCAAAGTGCAGACTCTGTAAAGAAACAGATGAAACAATCGATCACATACTCAGCTGCTGCAAAAAGATCACACAGACTGACTACAAGCATAGACACGATGCTGTGGCACAGATGATCACTGGAACTTGTGCCAGAACTACCATCTACCAGTGGCAAAGAACTTGTGGGATCATAAACACGAAAAAGTGGTCAAAAATGAGCAAGAAAAACTACTGTGGGACTTCCGACTTCAGACTGAATGAATTCTGAAGGATAATACACCAAACATCCTGATTGTGGAGAAAAAGAAAGCATGGATCATCGACATCACAATCCCAGGAGACAGCAGAATTGAGGAGAAGCAGCTAGAGAAATTAGTGAAATACGAAGATTTTAAAATCGAGCTGCAGCGACTCTGGCATAAGCCAGTGAAAGTGGTCCCAGTGGTACTTGGCACGCTGGGCACAGTGCCAAAGGATCTCAGCGGACATTTGAAAACCATTGGAATTGACAAAATCTTCATCTATCAATTGCAAAAGGCCACTTTACTGGGATTGGCAAACATAATTCGCCGCTACATCACGCAGTCCTAGGTGCTTGAGAAGAACCCGACTGGTGATGAAATACGAAATCCAGCATAGTGACCTCATTTGCTGTGTTGTATTGACATAATAATAATAATAATAATAATAATAATAATAATAACAACAACAACAACAACAACAACAACAACAACAGAGTTGGAAGGGACCTTGGAGGTCTTCTAGCACAAACCCTACACTACCTCAGACAGATGGTTATCCAACATCTGCTTAAAAAACTTCCAGTGTTGAGGCATTCACAACTTCTTGAGGCAAGTTGTTCCACTGATCAACTGTTCTGACTGTCAAGACATTTCTCCTTAGTTCTAAGTTACTTCTACCCTTGTTTAGTTTCCACCCATTGCTTCTTGTTCAATCCTCAGGTGCTTTGGAGAATACATTGACTCCTTCTTCTCTGTGGCAACCCCTGAGATATTGGAATGCTGCTATCCTATCTCCCCTAGTCTTTCTTTTCATTAAACTAGGCATGCCCAGTTCTTGCAACCATTCTTCATATGTTTTAGCGTCCAGTCCCCTAATCATCTTTGTGGCTCTTTTCTGCACTTTTTCTACACGCTCAATATCCTTTTTGCAAGGCGACCAAAACTGAATTTTCTGAATTACGAGGTTTTAGTCAATGTTATATTGGCTTGTAAATAATCTATAAATTAGAATTTGCAGTAGAATAGCCTGCAACTATTGGAATAAATAATAATTGCAATAAAAGTGGCTTTTGTATTGCCTAGGTTCCAACCGATGCCCTAATAAAAACAAGAGCCTCAATAAAAGTTTCAAGAAAAATCCAGATGTTTATCCAAACAATCCAATTGTTTATTGGGCCAATCATTCTCTCTCAGTCCAACCGATTCACCAAGTTGTTGTGGGGAAAACAGGAAGAAGAAAATGTATTGAATGTGTTTGCCACCTTGAGCTATCTGTAAAAATAATAATGGCAGGATTTGTTTGTTTGTTTGTTTGTTTGTTCATTCATTCATTCATTCATTCATTCATTCATTCATTCATTCATTTATTTATTTATTTATTTATTTATTTATTTATTTATTTATTTATTTATTTAGATTTGTATGCTGCCCTTCTCCGAAGATATAAGTAATCAAATAAATAAAAATGACAAATAAATAAATGTTGACAGATAATCATCTGCCCCTTTTTGAAAAGTTCTCATGAAGAAGCCATCACATTATGTGGTAACTTATTCACTGGCTGCCACCTTGTGCAGTCATCATTTTGTCTACTTAAAACTCCCTTCCTTGTCATCTTAACCTACTTGTTGTGGTCCTGCTCCCTAGGGCACTAAAGTATAGAGGTCCATTAAATGTTCTGTGCGATAATGGTTCAGATATTTGAAGATTGCTGCTGGATTGCCACTTGGTCTATTTTCTGTAGGCTAAACATGCCAGATCCTTTATCTATTCTTCATAATACTTGGTTTGCTGAGTTTTCATTGTCTTGGTAGCAATCTTTTGATCATTCTAATTTGCCACTGTCCTTCCCAAAATATGGGTGCCTAAAATTGTACACATTATTTCAAACAATGTCTGATCAGGTCAGAATAGAGTTGATCAATTCCTTCTCATTCATGTTTTTATTAGTACATCCCAAGATAGCATCTTCTTTTTAGCAGCTGCATCAGTTTGCTGGCTCATATTTAACTTATGGTGACAAAGGCATCTAGCTCTTTTTCAATATGCTGCACTATTGCCAAGACAGCTCTTCCCTATTCTATATTTGTGTCATTGTTTCTTCCCAGATGCAGAAATTTACATTTCTCCCTATTTATTTCAGTCCATTGCTCAAGTCTGCTTAAAGTTTTTTTAATCTTTTCTCTTTTGATTTAAAGTGTTAATCATCTAGGTTTGTGTCATCTGTAAAGTTAGTATCACCTTTCTACGCTGAGCAGAAAAAGACCCTGGACAGAACTCTGTAGTTTCTACTTGATGCTTCCCTTCAGGCTGAAGTGGAATCAATAATAAGTGTTTGGATCCAGTCATTCAGCCAACTGTGAGTACATTTAACAGTATTCTCATCTAGTTCACCTTTCTTGCAGAACAATGCCGTGATTCATTCTGTTTGAAAGCTCTTCTGAGGTTTAAGAACACTATATGTATGATATTCTGTTGATCCACTAGTCTACCAAGTTTAACCAAAGAAGATGAGAGGGCACGGCATGATTTCTTTGTGGTATAACTATGAATAGCTTAACTTCTTTTTTCTTTCTGAAACAAGATAGACACAAGGTAAGATTAGGGTTAGGATTTTTCTCTTCAGCATTTTGAGTTCGCGGCAAATTCTCATACATCCTCCATTCACTTCTGGCATGTTTCCTTCTTCAATATGTCATGTTGCAAGAATTTATTGTTCCTCATTGATACTTATCTTCTTCAGATTCCAAGCCACTAAATTGCATTTACCCATTAGCCTCCCTGCCTTTGTTCAGATTCTGTTATCAAATTTATTTATTTATTCAATTTTTTTAATGCCATCCTTCTTAGACTCAGGGCGGCTTACAACATGTTAGCAATTATCTTTGTCACTTATTCTGCAATTTAGGTATATCCCTATTGCTTAATATTATTATCATTCTTAATGTGTTAGTTTACAAATGCTATAATAGCCTGTAAACTGGTATCTGTTACAGCTCTCTATAGGACTTAGAGACTGTTGACTGCAGTGATTAAATATTATACGATTATTAGATTGCATTGTATCCATTAGCTTCAATATTATGTAATTATTTGTATATTTATTTGTTTGTTTGTTTGTTTTGTCAAGTACGTATTAGTGGTATACAAAGATATAATAATATTTATATACATGATATTAGTACAAAAGAAACATTAGGGCAGGGGACGGAAGGCACTCTGGTGCACTTATGCATGCCCCTTACTGACTTCTTAGGAATCGGAAGAGGTCAACAGTGGATAGTCTAAGGGTAAAGTTTGGGGGTTAGGTGATTTAGGGAGGTATATTAATATCTATACCAGTTCAATGACCTATAGTGTCTAATGACAATAGAATTGATGCTCCAAGAAGCACCATTTATTAGAGAAGTAAGAGTGGGTATATAAAGAGAAACAGAAAAGTAATTTGTATGTAATAGAAATGGGGGACTTATTGAAAAATATACTATATAACAAGAAGAGAGAAGGTCAACCAGGAATGAGTAATAAATGAATGTGAACTGAATGGAAAAGTGAACAATCAATATGAAATAATTGTGTTGGTTTAGTTGAAACAGAAAATATGTAAGAATCAAATTGTAAAATAAATGTATGTTGAAAGAGTAAATAGGTTTAAAAGAAAGGAAGAATACAAAGACAGTTATGGATGCATAGAACTGGTAAGATTGTTAAAAAAAAGAGAATGAGAATTTTAAAGAATGGGAGGCATGTAACAAACAGCACATTTACCTATATATAAGTGTAACAAATACATTTGGGGTAATCAGTTTCCTTTTTTCAGTTTATTATATCAAGCTTTTACTGTACTTTCTTTAGCTTAGTACAATTTATTTCTTTACTATATGGTGCATCACTTTGCCCACCTTAAAAGTGAATAACATGATGGGTATGTATTTATGTTGTTTATCATAAGACTCTTTCATAAACAAAATGCTAGTATAAAGTAGAACCTTCTTTTTCTGGACATCTTGAAATTGCTTGCACAATAAAGATATCAGAATAAATGATATATTGATTTTAAAAGGAAACTCAATTTTTGTCACATGTAGAAGGCTAAATTGCTTCCAGTGAATGCACTGAAAATTACTTTACTTTTTTGCTTAGTAGCAGCAAATTGCTTAGATCCTAATTTGCAAATGTTACAATATAGCTTCCCCCCCCCCCATAAAAATAATGACTATGAAATATTCTTGGTAGATATGGGATGAATAGGAAATATTTTTTCTTATATTTCTGCAAGTAGAAAAGCAAAATCATGTACTATTAGAAAGGCTTGCTTCTCATTTACTATGGGATGAAATAACAAAAAATGATTTAAATTGGATTTGTATAAAGAATGTGTATAAAATATGGGAGGACACTGCATGAGTTGCTACTTATGTAAAATCCTGAAATTCTATGTTATCATTTGAGGTCAGGAAATTATGCTGCAGGATGACTGTGGTTCAGCCAGAAATAATATTTGACTTCAAGTGCAGAATATGCTAGAATTCTGTACTGCTTATTTGCTTTCATTAAACACACCCACAAAGATACATTTCTAGCTTTCACAGATGCAGAGAAAAGCTTGAAACTGGGAAGCTGTGTTTTCTTAATTATAAATTCAACAATGTTCTCAGTGTTCGGGTTTCTTGCCTTGCAAAGCCTACTATAAATCCCTTTTTTATTCCAACACAACTTTGTCCGATGTGATGTCCTCTAGATTTCTTAAAACAACAAACTGCAGATTTTTAACTTGAATAGTTCAATGTATCTAAAAGGTGCCTGGGTAGGTGAGGTGGTTTGGGAGCCCTTTCTATGTGACACATAAGAATATGCTGGATTAGTTACACACAAAATAAGAGAAGTTGTGATCTAGAAAGTCTCCCTTGGTACTCTCATACCTGGCAGTCATGTCTTTAGCACTGGCTCAACAAACTTATGAACTTGATGTAATACTGTTTCAATCTAATCAAAATTTGTATATATAAAAGGGTTGTTCAGCCTCTGTTTGATATCTTGGCCTTCTTTGAGGTTGACCCTCCTGACCCCTGTCTAAAATAACCATTCAGATGGATGGATCTGTAGTAGGCTCTGAATTCGAAGTGGGTTCCTCCTGGTTCACACCGGTTCTATTAAACTGGTGGTGATGTCATGGAGCCAATTCTGTCCATTTCGGTCCATGGACACTGCCATCTTTTTTTGTTTTGCTATTTTTTCCTGGGTTTTGCTTCTGCACATGCACAGAAGCTGAGTTTTTGCCACTACGCATGCGCGGCCATCTTCTTTTGATTTCTCCTCCTAATTTTTGATGGGTTTTGCACCTGCGCATGCGCACGCATGGCATGGCCATGCAACTTGCAGCAATGCAGCATGGGAGGAAGCAAACCAGCCATGAAGTAAGTTAGAACATATCCCTGTTCTGAATTAGTTTGCTACTAGTTTCCGTGCACACTTGTGCTCATTTGCAGTAGTGTCCCAGGTGGGTGGGTGGAGCCTCCCATCACCATCGCTACCAGTTCTAAGAAATGGTCCGAACTGGGAGCAACCCACTGCAGGGATGGGTGGATACTTTGATTTGAACAGATAGGTCAATGACTATCATATCTATCCAATTTTTTCTTCAAAAACCTCTGTACTATATCTTAATGCCACAGAAGCATAGGAATTTTTCAAAAAGCAACATGGTGAGCAGGTCATATGAATGTTCCTGTCCAGGGAAAGGACTATACAAATGACCAACCTGCATTATTTGACAAGACCATAAACACTAAGAAAAACATCCATATCTGGTAGCCTGGGAAGAGGTTGGCAATATATATTTACATCATTTCATTCTTCTCTTTGTATTAAGAAATTACGAGGGCATTTTCACAATTCCACTATTTTGCAAAACATTTTTGGCTTCTAGAAAAAGAAAGTAAGGACGTCTACGGAGCACATTTTTACTTCCTTCCTAAAGACTTAAAGGCTGAAATTCTGGCACTAAATTTTACCTACTGAATTTTGACAGTGCCAGATTATGTTCTTTTAAGAGAATGTCTCTCATTCCCTTTCCCTTATTGAAAGCACATCCAAATGTAAAATTGGAAGGCTGAAAATTTGATTCATTATATCACCTAGAACAACACCTGTAGTCTTCTGGAAAGTCATGAGGCTGAATCCTCCGCTAAAAGATTTCGCTTTGCTGTTTATTTTATTTATTTATTTATTCTTTGTCCAATATACAATACATATGGAATGAAACAGACATTAAGTAGTATATATAGGGATAGTAAGTAAAAAAGAAGAGGAGTGGATGAGAGGGAGAGAATATATAGGATATATGAGAAAAGGAAAGGTAATTGGACAGGGGACGTTAGGCACATCAGTGCACTTATTCCATTGGTGTACCTCAGAATATACTTATGGGGCCCAACCAAATGACCATATGTTGTTGCGTGTATGATGGGGTTTATTGTTTGATATTCTTCATTTAAAAACCATTTCTTAGCATTTAAAATTCAAAGACCTCTGGGATAGCGGTGGAATTTTCATGGGTATTATATTCTACTGTTCTCAGTTTTAATGTTTTTTATATTTTGCTTCTAAAATCTCTAATTCTGAAAGGTATAAATTACCCCATTTTATGCCTAACACAAAAATAACATATTTCCACATTTATTTATTTTTAATTAAAATGCACAATCCTGCATTAGAACAACATGCTTAAAATAATTCTAGTCTGACCTCACTAAAGTTATTTCCATATGAAAAGTTTAATCACTGTTTTCTCTTTATACGTTCAACAGTGTACAAAAGACTTTTTGTTTGCATCAGAAAGGACAAAATGAAAAGATTGCTCTTCTTCTTAAATGTAGCCAGCTTTTTTTAAAAAAGAAAAATATTTTCTTAACTATTTAGGAAGAAAACACTTGTATAATTGCAAAAACACTCACTTTTAAAATCTGAAAGATTTACAATAGCATTCTGTGTAATTTTATCAGGGAGCCAGTGATTAGAATTTATAAAGAAATACAATAAATCTTACTCCATAACTCAGATCAGAAGTCTATGAAGTTGTTCTTTTTTCCAGAGACTAATTCTGTTAATTCTAATTCGAATGTGGTTGTTCTATAATCAAGATGTGTAAGAAAAACACATTTTTGATAGCATGGTTGTCACCACCATCTTATTTGTTTATAACCTTCTTCCAGAAGACACTCCTAGTTGCTTCCCAAGACTTTCTGTGAAATTTCAATGCTGCATGCTGACCTTATAGTGCCTTACATGCTGGGATAATGGAGAATAACAGGTTCTTCCAAACTATTTTCTGTTGAAGCAATGAGAAAGGCAAACAATATGGTTGTTGGGGCCTGCTAGCAATCTGTGCAGCTGGTAGGGGATCCCTCCTGACAAGATGCAGGAGGGGATCCCTCCTGATGCAGTGATGCGCCAGCAGCCTATGCAGCTGGCACCCGAGTTAGACTGTGATGAGGCTAGAAAGCACTTGGTGTCAGATGTAGAGGTTCAGCCAAGGCCTTCAGAACCTCCAGCACCTCATATCAGTCATAAGGGAGATGAGGAGGAGCCTCTTCTTAATGCATGGGCACTATAGATGAGCTGCCAAAAGGTAGGAAGGGGGAGGTTTCCTTGAAAATAAGCCTTGGGGCTAATTGGCTCCTCTCCTAGCCTACTTAAGGGATGACAACAATAGCAAAAGCTCTGCAGGAAACAACATTTGTTCTTTCAAGTGCTTTCATGGTCTGCAAAATGTCTGATCGTCTTATCTGTTTTAGGTTTTTACTTGCACATTTGCCAACCCTTGCAAGCTTCTTGAGATATCCGGAACTAATTGCTTAGACTTAATTTATGACTTTATGAACTTCTGCTAGAACAATGGTAATTAAAAAGATATAGAATGTGCTGAATTGATTATATTAACTATGGAAATACACAAAGAGGAAATTGAATTTTATAAAATATGGAACAACTGGTATAATTGTCTGGAAAATAAAAGTAAAATTAAGAGAATGATATGGCAATAAATAAATCAAAACAGGTATTTATATTTATGTATATGGACGCATGAAAACAAGATGATAGGTTGGTATATTTAGATGAGATGTTAAATATTAAGAAGAAATTATATGCAGAATTTAGCAAATACAGTATACAAATAAATATAAGTTAAAAAGTAAGAAATATAAACACATAGAAGATACACCAATATGGTACAGTATAAAATGAACCTTTTATGGTATATGGTGTTAGATTATATTATGTTTATGTTATGTTTATGTTATGTTTATGTTATGTTTATGTTATGTTTATGTTATGTTTACGTTATGTTTACGTTATGTTTACGTTATGTTTACGTTATGTTTACGTTATGTTATGTTATGTTTTGTTATGTTGTTTTTTAATATGTGGTTTGTATTTAATGTTTTTAAAACTGTTTAATATTCTTTTTTTTTAAAAGGACTGCTAGTTATATATTAATGTATAAAAACAAACAGTTGAGGTTGGGGAAAGTTTATCTTGTATTGTGCTAAGTAGAGTTGGCAGTCAATGCTCCTTTTCTTTCTCTTTTGTCTTTCCCTTTGTATCTCACAACTCCTTTTCCCCACTCCCTTTCCTTCTCTTTTTTTCATTAATTTCCTATCTTTCTCTTCTTTGTATTTTATATAATTAAAAATAAATATATATATTTTGAGGGAATTTTGGAATTCCTATTCCAAAATGCAAATGTATACACTTTGCAGCATCTTAAGCAGAAACAGCACTAGGGTAGTGATCTACTGTCTTCATTATCACAGCTGAAACCAAGTTTGGAGGAATTATCCCACATTAATAAGTCAATACAATAGCACAGATGTATGCAGTAGCAGGCAAGTAACTAATTATTTCCAATTAGTGTTAACAAGCTGGATTTTTTCAATTTAATGTTATATTAATGCATATAACAGTGACTTCTGGGTTGATCTATATTGATTTCAAAGCCCCATCCCACAGGGGTGATATGCTCCTGGTTCACTTGTGCCTGTCAGCCATTGGAGAGCCGGTCGCGAAGGCAGAGCAAGGCCCTGCCCACCTGGCTGGGCACTGCCACTTTGTGCATGCGCAGAGGGTAAAAGAACCCAAATGGTGGTGTCAGGTGAGTGGGTGGAACCTCATGCTGCATTTACAACCTGCTTTCTGACAACCAACTGACAGTAGCAAACCAGGAGCATTTCACCACTTCTTTATGCCATATCATCGCATATCATCATGTAACTGTAATTTCATTTTATATTATACACTATGCCTTGTATCATTCAATTGAATTGAATGGAATTTGAATTTATTAGATTGATAAGCTGCCCTTCTCCAATGGACTCAGGGCGGCATACAAGGTTAAAAACATTAGTACATCAGTAAAACTCCATGAATTAAAGCAATTACCCATTGATCATTCTTCATAAAACCTTCATCATAATATAAAGATTTCTCATAAAAACATTCATCTATTAATTGTTCATCTATACGGGTCAGAATAGTGTGTTGTTGCTCAATGACCTCAAGTCTGAAGGCAAAGCCATGTTTTTAGGGCCTTTCAGAAGGCCATGAGGTCGCAAAGGATATAGATTTGTGCTTTATGAAATAGCTTGCAACAGCATGGAATAGATTTTTGGCTAGCACTATTATCTTCATGCTGATCTGCACTGCATAACCTTAAGTTATCCCTCTTGACACTACAAGATATTTTTCCTGCTAACAATGTGCTGAAAGACAAATCTGAAGGTGTGAATAATTCTACTTATCTTTCATGTTAATAAATTATACCTACCTATAATAATAAATTATACTTACCTATTATGCTAATAAATACTGCTATGTTGGCACTATAATCCAAATGTTCATGTCTGTATAAAAATCCACTAATAATTAATTTAAATATCTGTATAATATGCCTCATGATTATCTGAAAATTATAAAGCTTTAAAAACAGAGAAACTTTATATTATTGTTTAACAGCCTCTAGAAAGGTCCTAAGAAATAAAGATCTAATAGATACACAAAGGGTGAAGCAAATTTGTTCTTCAGCACATCAAGCCTATAAAACACTTCAATAGTAACGAATAAATACAACAGCACTTCAAGACAATACCCGTTACATAGAATTGCTTGCAGAGCACAGACAACCTCTGGTACATTATTACTCCTGGAAGTGCTAGATCCAGAAATTATTTCATGACAATTCTGACTTCAAAAGAAATAAAAAAAACTTTGCTAGCATTTCAGATTAGCTATTTTACAAATGCTTAAATGAAAATTATTTTCTCAGTTCACTATATCAAAAATATTACCATTATACAGTACTAGAATATGAGAAGGTCTGATATTATTATTTTATTATCTATCTAAATAATTCAGTCACATTTGCAAAGAAGGTGGTCCTCAATTTAGCTTAATTTTTTTTTAAACGTCAAACTAGAAGTGATGCTACACATTCTATTTGCTGGGCACATAGAGTATGCTAATGAAAAGTGCACACTATTTTTCACTAATATCTCCACCTGCCAGTCAAACTAAATAGAAGAATAGTTTAGATGATATGAAATATTTGGATGACCTGTCATCAAACACAATGGAAAAATAAAGATCTAAAAGAAAAAAATGCTGCTAGATTTCATATCTAATATCAGTGGCTATCAATCATGGCAGCTATGTGTTAAAATCATCATTTACATTCTTTTCAATGACATTTTAAAGAAAACAACAGTGGAGAAACAAGGCAGCCTGAGAACAAGCTGTTATAATATTGCACATTCTACTCAGTAGATTCTTACATATATCAAGTCCATTATTCTATATATAATGGAACTGGAAAAGGTGCAAAAAAGGGCAACAAGTATGATCAAGGAAATGGAGCACCTCCCTTATGAAACCAGGTTGCAACGCCATGGTCTCTTCAGCCTTGAAAGATGGTGTTTAAGATGTTACTTGATCGAAGTGTATAAAATCATGCATGAGGTAGAAAAGATGGACAGAGAAAAATTCTTTTCTCTGTCACACAATACTAGGACAAGGAGGCACTCCCTAAAGCTCATAGGTAAGAAAGTGAGATAAATAAAGAGAATTATTTCTTCACCCAGAGTGTTGTTGGTTTATGGAATTCATTTCCAGAGGAGGTCATGACAGCTGTCAGCCTTGATAGCTTCAAGGCAGGATTAGACAGATTCATGGATGCCAAGTGTATTGGTGGTTATTGAAACAGATGTACATATGCCGCCTCTATGTTGGTTGAGGCAGGCAGGATTTCTTTGAGTACTATTTGTTGGGGGTCAAGGGAAAGGGAGGGTCTTGCCTTCTCTTTCTGCTCAAGGAGCCCATGTACAATGGGTGGGTCACTGTCTGACACAGAATGCTGGACTCGATGGGCTTTGGCCTGATTCAGCATGGCTCTTCTTATTTTCTTATGTTCTATCAAACTACAAACTATTCTAGGGATTCCACAAACAACAGTTTGTTTTCCATTTTCTTTCCCAACAATTGATGTTCATACCAAATTCAGATGTTTTGTTTAAACTAGATTCAGGTCCAACTCCATTCAAATCTTTTGTATGGAATTCAATCTGCAATTGTTATTTCACACAGCCAAATCATCAACTGATGTTACTGATGATTAATACCTTAATGTACAGTATTTAATGCTTTATTAGGTTAGTGTATTAATTTGTTGATTGCATTGACTCATAACAATACTCAATTCCCTCAAAATAGAAGTGACTGTTTACTTTAAGATGGAAACTTTTTTTGGTTTTACACAAATCAATAGCTAAATGCTTATATTAAGGCATGGTTGGGCAACTTTTGTCTATCAAGGACTATATTCCTTCGGATAAAATCTGTTGAGGCATCTTTCTTTCTTAGAATACAGCATCCTGTTTCTTAGAATACTGCAACCAGTTTTGGTCACCGTATTATAAATAATATATGTTGAGACTTTAGAAAGACTGCAAAAAAAGAGGAACAAGGATGATTAGGAGGCTAAAGGCTAAAACATATGAAGAATGATTGCAGGAATTGGGTAATTGGGTAGTTTAATGAAAAGAAGGACGTGAGATGACATAATAACAGTGTTCCTATAATTGAGGGCCTGCTACAAGGAAGAGTGGATCAATTATTTTCCAAAGCACCAGAAGGTACCAACAATGGATGGAAACGAATTAAGGAGAGAAACAACCTTGAGCAGGGGATTGGGTTAGAAGACATCCAAGGTCCCTTCCAACTCTGTTCAGTTATTCTATAATATGATGATAGGCTGAAGCAAACTATGGGTGGACCTCATGGCACATATGCGAAGATACTTATTTTCTGTCTGATACCACTTCCACCACCACCCCTCATATTTCTTCTCTGTCTCCTAAGCAACAAGTTACAATTAAAGAACAGATAGCTCTTATATAGTAGTTTTAAATCGTATATTTAAATTATAGACTTAATTATAGATTAATAATAATTATATTAATCATATAATTAATTATAGTGTTATACTTATTGTGTAGTAGTTTTAAAATTAGGCCAGGGGCCAAGTGAAGTCAGGCCAAAGAATGACAGGCCCACTTTTAGGATTATTTTTTCAGCTAAGTAGTAGAGTTCTGTCTGCTTAAATATACTGTAGTAATATTGAAAGTACGGGGAGGGGGGCTAAGTGCATGCAAGTATACGCCTATGAACATAGATATATTTTCCTGTGTATGAGCATACTGATTCATATTATAGCTACAGATTCATATTATAGCTGCTGCAAATAGCTTCCTCTATAATCCTTTATTGGGAGTTGCATGAATATGGTAATTGAAAAGGGAACAGGAACCAAAGGATAAAATAAAACCCCACAAATATGTTCAGCTTTTCCAAATGCCACATTGAGTGAATGGAAATATGTTCTCAGCATTGCAAAAGAAATAGCTACTGTTGTCCAACCTTGCAGTCACAGCTACAAATAGAGCACAGACTTTCACCTCTTGCTGTATGGTTTCATGCAGAAGAAATTCAAGATTAGGCAAGTACAAAAATACATGCCCACCAAATGAGGCCACATGCATGGAAATGTTTCCTTGCCCAAATGATCTACCAATAATTTATATCTTCTCTCTCTCTCTCCTTCCTTCCTTCCTTCCTTCCTTCCTTCCTTCCTCTTTTTCTTCAGCTTGATTTAGTGCAGGAGCACTGATATAGCCAAACCAATGATTTATTAATTGCACAGAACTGTTGCTGTCTTTCTAGGTGCCAACTTTTCCTTTTCATAGAGAAAAAGAGTGTTAACTTTTCTAAATGCCATAGCAGATAATGTCACAACCTTTTTTGTAATTTACACATTCTATGGTGTTATGTTTACAATTTCAATAACTGTGCGAAGAAACATCAACTGGAAAGAACATAAGATGAGAAAGGAGGAAAAGAAATGTATGAAAACCGTGAGAAAGGTGTAGAGTTTAGGAACTAACCACATTTTTATCTCCTAATAAAACTAGATGTGAAAGTAGAACAAGAAGCAATGAGCAGAAACTAAACAAGGAGAGAGTGTCTTAAAACTATCAAGAAATTTCCTGACAGAACAATTAATCGGTGGAACAGCTTGACTCCAGAAGTTGTGAATGCCCCAACATTGGAACTTTTTAAGAAGATGTTGGATAACCATCTGTCTGAAGTAGTGTAGGGTTTTCTGCCTAAGCAGGGGGTTATACTAGAAGATCTACAATGTCCCTTCCAACTCTGTTGTTGTTATTATTATTGTTATTATTATAAATAATTTTCCTATTTTGGATATTGGACCAACAAAGAAATTGCTGCTCAGCTATTCATTGGAAAATCCAAGTGTTTAGTTTTCTTGAATTTTATTAACATATTAAGCTTAAGAAGGATATTACTGAATTTAGTGGTTCAATTAGGTAATTTTCAATGCTAAGCTTAAACGTCTTAAGACAATTACTTAGACAGCCATGTATATAATTTGGAAATAAGCATCTGCCTGCTTACAAGCTAAAAAATAAAAAGAAAAAGTAATAAAAATCTGAAACCAACCATATGCTGGTCTATTTATGGTGTTGCTATTTTTATTTTTATTTAAATAGGAAATGAATAAAAATGCTAGAAAGTAAGCAATGTTGTTATCCCCAGGTTACATTATAATAGTAACAGTTTATATTTGCTTCTGCCTCAATCACTTGCCACTTTTTGAATGATTGTTTTGGCTGGTATCTGCTCTGCAGACCTTCAAATTCAATGGTCTCATTCAATTTTAAAAGCCCACCTAGTTCACTATTTTCTCATGCTGGATGCTACCAAGAAATTATATGCAGAATATGAATGCTTCTTCTTGGTTGCTCTCAATATCTGGTATCAAAATAAAGTTCAGTACTGAAGAAGCTCCTTGGATGAGAATTGAAATATTTTCAAGGGAAAACCCAAAAAAGTCCAGTTGTTTTTTCAAAAGCATCTTTGGGATTTCTAAAAATGCTCTACTTAGATGTGTTTGACTAGGAATGCACTTGTTTCATATTCTGATTAAAGTATGGGGAAATGATTTTCACTACTTTTTCTTGTGCCCACTTCTCAAAAAATCTACAAAGATTGGAAAGCAATTCTGGATTAGGAAAGAAGATGTTCACCTGCAAAAGTTTGATATCTTGTTATACCAATATTTTCCATTAGATCAATCTAGCTTTCAGGGAGACCTTTATAAACCGCCTTCTGTCTATACGAAATATTTCAGTTGTTCAGATTGTACTCAGAAGAATGAAAAGGTGAGTCAAACTTTAGCCTGGTGAGATTTGATCTGCCAAATGGCAAGCAGCCAGCAGTAAGCAGAAGTAACCTGCAGTACTATATTCTAATCAATGCGCCACCGCAGCTCCTAAAATATTAGGAAGAGAACACATTAGGAAGATGAACAAAGATGACAGAGATAAAAAAACCTAAATGGGTGTAAAGAAAAAGAAAAGAGGGTTTTGTTACAGTTACCAAAGCCCTGGGCAAAAAGCCAGGACTCTTCAAAATATCAGTCATCTGGACGCTGTCTAAGGAAAATCTCATTCCAGAGGACAATGTTTCTGGTTCAATGGATGAACTAAGGTCAAGGATCCCACTTTTCTTTTCATAAAAATCTTCCAAAATGTTCAAGTATTTCAAGTATAGGAAGAAAATTATTCAATTTAAAAAGCTTAAACAGTCTGACAAGATTTTTGATGAGGTAACATCTCAAAAAATCTTCCTAACATTACAGGAAAAATGCTTTGGTAGGTTTTTATAGGATCCTTTATTTCAAATACTTCACAAAGTTAAAAGATTCAAATTCACAAGTATTAAACTGGAGGATGAAGGTTGAGAATCACAAAAGACATAAATAAGTAAAAGTATGGATATATTTATTGGACTGGATGTGGGCAATGTTTTGGGGTATAGAATTATTTATCACATTCATTAATTAGGGAAAATGCGGTTTGGAAAAATAAATGATTGAAACAAAGGGCAAATGAATAGCAAGTCAGAATAATATATCCCCCAAGGGCTAGATGTGAGATTAAGCAGATATTTCTGGCATGTTCTTCCAAAGGCTGAATTTCAGAGAAAATCAATTGCTAAATAGAAGGGCATCCAGCGAAATGGATTCGAAATAAAATTGAAGTGCCAAGCAAAATGGCTTGCAATAGACTTTTCATGCTCTCTATGTTTAGTTCCCTAAAATGTGATTGAAGTCAGACATAACAGAGCCCAAATTACAACTTTCTTCACTAGAGAAAGAAAGATTCTGGCCTTTTATGGATACTCGTAATACCCAAGCATGCCAGCAATTTATTCTATTGCTTTTTACAGGATGATGGAATTAATGTTTTCTGCATTAAAGTTTGTTAATTATAAATGTATTAAAATGTACACATGTATTTACTGTGCAAAACAAACCCAGGTTAAGGGAGAGGCAAGCTTTCAGATGTCTTTTCCCCATAACAGTCTTAATCTTAATGGCTGTTGTTGTACTAATAGTAACTTTAAGCTTTACTCAATTAATCTAGTGTTCTGGCTTGTACAGCAATAGACACCAAACTTAACCCTAAAGACTAGGTTCAGGCAACATGTTGGGCCAAAATGTGGTGGCTAGTTTGTGGTTCATTATTCCATGAAATATAGCCAATCAGAATGTGTAGAAAATTGGAAGCCAGGGTAACTTATTTGACAGTGAAAAAAAAAAGTTACTATTTCACTTAAAAAAAACAAACCTTCCAAATACTAATATGGGAGCTTTCCTTATCTTTTGTAGTGTATTGGGTGATAGCTAGATAAGAGAATGGAACCTTTTGGGCAGGGGAAGAAAAACTCTGACATGCCACCACTGGAACAGGACTGGATAGTGGTAGATATCAATGTTCCAATATTGTCGGAGCTACCTCAAAGAAGGGAAGGGGTCAACGTATTTCCCAAAACATCAGAAGGCCAGATAAGAAACAATGGATGGAAACTAGTCAAGGATAGAAGCAACCCTGAACTAAGGAGACATTTTTTGACAGTGAGGAATCAACCAGTGGAATGTTTTAGTCCTCAGAAATTTATTTATTTATTTATTGGATTTTTTTTATGCCACCCTTCTTTTTAGACTCATGGAGGCTTACAACATGTTAGCAATAGCACTTTTTAACAGAGCCAGCCTACAGCCCCCACAATCCGAGTTCTCATTTTACCCACCTCGGAAGGATGGAAGGCTTAGTCAACCTTAAGTCGGTGATGAGATTTGAATCGCTGACCTGCAAATCTACAGTCAGCTTTAGTGGCCTGCAGTACTGCACTCTACCTGCTGCGCCACCTCGACTCTTTATACTTCCCTGAATGCCCATTCTCATGTAGGAAAGTTAGCCTCCAAGTCCCACCCTTGCTTGAGCTTGGGCTGGCTGTGAGTTTGTGTATATGTTATCATTCATTGTTAGTGCTTCATTACAGTTGGCTTTTAAGAAAAGACTGAACAGCCATTTGTTTGAAATTTTATAGGGCCGTGATGGTGAACCTCTGGCATGCATGCCAGAGGTGGTACATGGAGCCATATCAGAAGGCACACAAGACTTTGCCATGTTTGAGCTGCAGTGTGCATGTTCATGCTGGTGGGCTGATTTTCGGCCTTGAGAAAAGCCATTTCCTCCTCCAGACACTTCTCTAAAGTTTGGGAAAATGAACTTCCGGTTTGCTCATTGTGCAATGTTTTGCACTCCCCTGAGGCAAACAAAAAACAAAAAAACCCACCCCACCTCCAATGGACAATCTGGAAGTTTGGGAAAATGTACTTCTGGTTGCCGTTGTGCTGTTTTTTGCACTCCAGAGGGTTCAGGGAAGCTTCCTGAAGCCCCAGAGTGCAAAAAAACAGCACAATGAGAAAACCCGGAAGTGCATTTTCTCAAACTTCCGGTTGCCAATTTTGGCATTTTTTTTCACCTAGCAAGCTTCAGAAAGGCCTTTGAAAATGCGTGGGGGCAGCATGGGGGTTGCACATGTGTGTGCGGAGGGGTGTGCACACACGCTAGCACATCCACCCATACCCCTTTTGGCACACAAACCAAAAAAGGTTCACCATCACTCTTACAGGGTCTCCTGTTTGAACAGGGGATTGGGCTAGAAGACTTCCAAGATCCCTTCCAACTGTATTCTTGACAAAATATATGTTTGTCAAGAATCACAAGGGTCAATCATTAAGTGTTGTACCTCATGATTCTTGACAAATAGAAACATAGAAAACTGATGGCAGAAATAGACCTCATGATCCATCTAGTCTGCCCTTATATTATTTTCTGTGTTTTATCTTAGGATGGATATATGTTTATCCCAGGCATGTTTAAATTCAGTTACTTTGGATTTACCAACCACGTCTGCTGGAAGTTTGTTCCAAGGATCTACTACTCTTTCAGTAAAATAATATTTTCTCATGTTGCTTTTGATCTTTCCCCCAACTAACTTCAGATTGTGTCCCCTTGTTCTTGTGTTCACTTTCCTATTAAAAACACTTCCCTCCCCACTTTTCCTTCTGTCCTCCAGACTATACAGATTGAGTTCATTAAGTATTTCTTGATACGTTTTATGCTTAAGACCTTCCACCATTACTGTAGCCTGTATATTTTCTTTTATGTACACTGATAGCATATGCACCAAAGACAAATTCCTTGTGTGTCCAATCACACTTGGCCAATAAAGAATTATTTTTATTTATTTATTTATTTTGTCCAATACACAATGAGGGTTTTAGTGGGTATATATATATATATATATATATATATATATATATATATATATATATATATATATATATATATATATATATATATATGTAGATTGTTCTGAGTTCGGGTTTTGCCCTGTGTAATGTTTTGCATGTCTATGCGACGTTTCGGCGAAATCACATTCACCATCATCAGGCTGAAGTTCCAATCTTTGTGTTGTTGTAAATGGAATGTTAGCAACTGTCATTTCTTCCTAGTATATAGTGTGGGGGTGGAGATTTGTTTTGAATGTAGCAAATAGATTGGGTGATTATGTTTCAGTGATCTGATTGGTTGGTGTAATCATAGTTATTAGAAGGAATGACATGGAGATACACACACACACACACACACACACACACACACACACAGTAAAATACATGATGAAGGTTATAGAGGAGATACCCATAGTAAAATATATCTAAGAAATTATAGAAAAGAAGGTATAGTAATAGAACCTATCAATGAAAGAATATAAGAGATATAGGAATAGAAGAAAGGTATAGGAGATATAGGAGAGCAATAGGACAGGGGACGTAAGGCACTTTAGTGCACTTGTACTCGCCCCTTACTGACCTCTTAGGAATCTGGATAGGTCAACCGTAGATAATCTAAGGGTAAAGTGTTGGGGGTTTGGGGATGACACTATGGAGTCCGGTAATGAGTTCCACGCTTCGACAACTCGGTTACTGAAGTCATATTTTTTACAGTCAAGTTTGGAACGGTTAATATTAAGTTTAAATCTGTTGTGTGCTCTTGTGTTGTTGTGGTTGAAGCTGAAGTATATTATTCTATTCTGTTATTGTGTTATTCTTGAGCAGATCAACCTAGGTTCGATAGCTCATTTAAGCATTGAGATTTACCACCTAGCCTTGGGCCAGTCACAAGATTGTTGTGTGAGGATAAAAATGACAGATAAACTCATAGAGACCCAGAATTTTTCAACCTCAGAAACTTTAAGATCCCAAAATTTCCCCAGCTAGCATGCTAGTTGAGAGAATTCTGGGAGTTGGAAGTCCACACATCTTAAAATCCCTGAAGCTGTGGTACACTCCTATAGACCACCTTGAAAGCTTTGAAAGGGGGGAAAATGTCCAACACAATATTTTGAAAATAACAGTATAAGAAATAGAACATAATTGGCATATAAATCTCAGTACAGTACTGACCATTTAATAGCAATTGTATAATCTATTCCCCCCTTAAAAAGCATATTAATCTTATATAAATGAATATAAACATATTTAGACTGTGATATGTTTGCATTTTCCAGAAAGGCATCTAGTTAAGATTTGATTTCAGTGTGCCAAGATGTAAAGTTGAACTTGGCTCTGGAAGGCTGGAATTAAATAGTTATTTGTGTCCTTTCTCGTGTCATGCCTTTGCCTTAATGTTTTACAAGAACTTTTAGACCAAGGAAATCCTCCTGAGCTTCAAAACATGTGAGAATGCTCCCCCTTGCTTTTTTATTTCTCCCCTTGTGACTCGATTTTCTCTGTTTTCCAGCCCCCAAAGTCTCCTCTCTTCGGTTTGGATCAGGCTTATGGAATGTTGGCTTTGTAATTTAAAAATATATAAAATAAACCCGCTCTATTTCTATTCCTTAGGCTTGCGTTCGTTTTTTCCTTCCTCCCCCTTTCTCCTCCTGCAGAATCGTCGCCTTTCTCCTTGGATCAAAGCTAAGGAATTTGGGCACCGCCAACAACGTGCCGCCCAGAGCAGAAGCTGAGTCGCTTGGCCGGCGATCTCTTTTCCCTTCTGCAGAAAACCTAACGGAGAAAAGCCTTCGTTTATTCGGTCGAAGAGCTCCACCTAGAGGTCCTAGTTAGAATGACCGCCTTTCCCCTTTTCCTTGAAGCCCAACGGAACAGAAGAGCAGGAGACGTGGCGCGGCTGAATCTACTAGGTCGGGTCGCAAAGGAGTTTTCGGCAGCCGGGTTTTCTCCGCATCGGCAGTTACGGCCAAGCTTCAGCAGGGGAGTATCTGCCCTCCCCCGCTTCAACTACTTTGCCCATCCTTCATGTGCTTCAGTGGAGAACGCTCTTCTCCGCAGCTAAGCTCTCCTCTCTCCACACCCTATGTGAGCTGTCCTCGGTTCTCCAAACCCAGGTTTTTAGGTTCCTCCCTCTCGGCTTCTTTTTTCTCCTCCACCAGCATCAAGGGCCGCTTTGTTAACTGAAATAGGAAGACTTGCCTCACCCGCTCAAAGCTGCTTGGCCCGGATCTTGAATCAATGGGACTATCTATTCTCCCTGGGCTTCCAAATGGAGACTTCTGTTTGGTCTACCAGGAAGGGTGGTGTCCCAGCGACGTGTTTCCTCGCCCATGTCTTCAGGCATTCCCCCCAAGAAGCCAACGTCCCTTGCAAACTGCTATTTCGGGTTTACAGTTTTAAGGAAGATTATCTGCTGGTCTGTTTTGCTGTTGCAAATTACCTTGACGTTTGTGCAACAACTGAACAGCTGCTGTAGGACCAACAGAATAAGCGGTTGGAGACGAATTTGATGGAAATGGACGCTAAATAGAATAAAGCTGCTTAAGTCTTCGATAAGATATGAGTAGTAACTAAGTAGTAAGGATGAGAAAAGGTGACAAAGATGGAAATGCAAAGTAGTCTCACCTATATCAAAGCTGTCACAACTAAATACCAGAGGGAGAGCTATAGCAACTATCTGAGCTTTGAATGAAAACATTCCTGACTTGTTCCTGCTTATTTGCACCCTAATTATTTATTTATTGTATTTATATGCCACTCATTCTGAAGCAAACTCAGAGTTCCTAACAAGTGGGATAAATACAACAGTACTAAAATACAATCAAAATACACAATAAAATGTGTACTATAATAAAACAATAAAATAATATCCTAAAAAAGAAGCATGCATACACAGCACTCAATCTAATTCCAAGCCTGCTGGAAAAGCCAGGTCTTAATGGCTTTCCAGAAGACGGGTAGGGAGGAGAATCTCTGGGGACAGTTGATTCCATAGGGTTGGAGCCACCACAGAGATGGCTCTTCCCCGAGGTCCCACCAATCGACATTGCTTGGTGGATGGGACCTGGAGGAGACCAACTCTGTGGGCCCTTACTGGCTGTAATGAGGTATGAGAGACAGTCCTATGACAATCATTAAGTGTTGTACCTTATGAGTCTTGACAAATGTATCTTTTCTTGTATGTACACTGAGAGCATACGCACCAAAGACAAATTCCTTGTGTGTCCAATCACACTTGGCCAGTAAAGAATTATATTCTCTATTCTATTTTCTAATCTTTGACTTAAATTCCATGGTCTTCTGTGAATTCCATAAATAACTCCCTACCCGTCATTCTGGATCAAACTACGTGTAGATGTAAAGATGTAACTGACATATGTATCTTCCCTTACCATTTTCATTCCAGAAATAATCCAGAGTAGGTACATAAATTTGACATGTGTGTCAAACTCACATCCATATTAGCCAAATATATTACTAAAAAGTTGCTCGTCTATTTCATAATTTTTCTTTAATTCCTTTGGTGAAACCTAAATTGCAACATGCATAAAATCTGGATTTCATTTAGGATTGCCATGACAAGTTCTACAGAGCTCAAATATTCATGGGTTTTTTTCATGCAAAAGTCTCAGAAATGAGACTTTTGTGCTTACTTACAGGAGAATTAAGGCAGACTTCCATGTATGTAAAAGACTGACCCCAATTATCTTCTAAGCTCAGACAAGATCGGGACACTTGCTGAAGCCCTAATTCATCTTTAGATAAAATTTTCTTCACATCCGGCTTGACTTCTGAGAACAATATGATATACTGTAACCATTCTTTTTTTTTTCCTTAGCAGTAGGACAAAAGTGGTTTGCCACTACATTAATCTGGAATTATTTTTTCAGTTTCCCAATCTAGGTAACAGTCCTCATATTATCTGGTGGTATTCTTTCCAAATAATATGCAGACCTAAGCCTTTGGGCCTTTGGAGATAGACAAGGTTGGCCAGTGCTGCCATCTGATGAGTTAATTTTATAAATTATCAATTGTCTTTCCTATTGTAATTCCACTGAAACTTCTCCTTGTGATGATACTGTGTACAACCATCTGATTGTCCATGTTTCAAGGTGTAATTTTAGTGGTTTAGTGTTTGAGAATGCGTTAGCCACTCTCACTGAAGAAACCACTAGATTGGCGGAAACTAATACCTACCGTATTTTTCGCTCTTTAAGATGCACCTGCTGATAAGACGCACCTAGATTTTAGAGGAGGAAAATAGAAAAAAAAATATTTTGAGCCAAAAAGGGGAGAGGAAGAGAGGAAGGAGTGAAAGAAGGGAGTGAGGGAGGAAAGAAGGGAGGAAGGAAAAGGAAAGCAAGAAATGGAGGGAGGAGAGCAAGGAAGGAAGGAAGGAAAGAAAGAAAGAAAGAAAGAAAGAAAGAAAGAAAGGGGGAAGGAACAGGAACAGAGGAAGGAAGCAAGGAAACTTATGAAAGGGGAGAGTAAGAGAGGAAGGACTGAAGGGAGGCAGGGAGGGAAGAAGGTAGGAAGGAGAAAGAAAAGAAGAAATAGAGGAAGGGAAGGTAAAAGAGAGAAAGAAAAAGAGCAAGAAAGAAAGCAAGAAAGAGAGAAAGAAAATGAAAGAGAAATAAAAATAGAGAGGGGGAATGAAAGAAATGGAAGGAGGGAAGGAAGGAGAGAAAGCAAGAGAAAGAAAGAAAGCAAGAGAAAGAAAAAAGAATGAAAGAGCAAGAGAGCAAGAGAGAAAAAGAAAGAAAGAAAGAAAGAAAGAAAGGCAACTTCAAAGAAAGGCTCACTGAGCATCTCTCACTCTCTCTCTCTTTCTATCCCTCTTTCTTTCTTTATCTTCCTTTCTCTCTCTCCTCTTCCTTTATCTCCTCTCTCTCCCTCCCTCTCTCTTTCTCTCCCTCCTCTCTCCCCCTTTCCCTCTCTCTTTCTCTCTCTCCCTCTCTTGCTATCTCTCCCCCCTCTCCCTCTCTCTTTCTCTCCCCCTTTCCCTCTCTCTTTCTCTCTCTCCCTCTCTTGCTATCTCTCCCCCCTCTCCCACTCTCTTTCTCCCTCTCCCTCTCTTTCTCTCTCTCCCCCTCTCTCTTTCTCTCTCCCCCCCCTTTCTCTCACTCTCTCTTTCTCACTATCTTGCTGTCTGTTGCTCTCACTCACTCTCGTTCTCTCTCTGTTCTTCTCAGCGGTGACGCGCGCACGCCCTGCCTGCCTCACCTTTGCCGAGAACTCTCAGCAAGGGGGTTGTAGGAGAGGCGGGGCCAGTGGCAAAGGTGATATTCAATGTCGGGGGCGCACGGGCGGTTGCACGCGCTCCCTATCTCCCTGCTAGCCCACTCGGAATATTCAAAATAAGAAAAACCTTCACCGGCAAAGGCTTTTCTTATTTTGAATATTCCAAGTGGGCTAGCAGGGAGATAGGGAGTGCGCGCAACCGCCCATGCGCCCCCAACATTGAATATCGCCTTCGCCGGCCTCCGCTGAGAAAAGCCTTTGCCGGCATTTCCTCTCGGCGTCAAGGAGGCGCAGCGGTGGGCGGAGAGAGGGAAAGGGGGGCAGCGGCGTCCCTCCTGGCCTTGGCGGGCCGCCCGACCCTCCCCACCTCCTGCAAACGTGGCGGGCGGCGGGGGGAGAGCGAGGAGCCGGTTCCGGCGGGCGCGGGGCTTGGCTGGCTGGCTGGCGGGGGGAGCGCCGCTGGTAGTGTGGAGGGAGACCCTCCTCCGGGAAGGAGGGGGCCAGGCAGCAGCTAGCCAGCCAGCCGGCGGGATGGTGCTTCCGAGTTCACAGCCTCCCCCCCCCTCCCTGCCTGCATCTTCGCTCCATAAGACGGGGCTGATTTTTCATCCTATTTTGGGAGGAAAAAAACTGCGTCTTATGGAGCGAAAAATACGGTAATTTAATCTGCTTCTTTGTGATTCTTACTTGCATTTCTATTAATTACAGATTGAATTTGATAGTAAAACTCGTCCACCTATTCTTTTATAATAACGGTTACTGCATTAAATTAGATAATTTTCATAATTAAAGAATAGTCCATTCAAGTATAGTACTTGAATCTTTATATTATTCAGCGACTGATTATATTGCATTCAAGTATTATCTTTGTTGTATCCTTCCTATCTATGAAAATTTCAATTTCTCCATTTTCCTCATGCTATTTAGAAAACAGTGATTTTCTTACTGAAAGGGATGCATCCCACTTCATTTCAATCTATATATAGAAGATGCTAATGTGTACTCAATTCATTTCATATTTTCTTATATTAGAGCTCTCTCGTGTCCATATTTCTCAGGGTTTGTCTTGTAGCTTTAGATATTTTTTTCCTTCATGTCATTATCAGTCACTAGAGATCCAGAAGCATGAAAGTAGTTGTGTCATAAGCACCACTATGTTACCTGTTATGTATCATCCAGCCTGAGAGCCAACCATCACATAGAAATATATAATCAAACATTTTATACTGTTTATCCATGTGATTTTCTTGGTAATATGCAGGACCAGTTTATTCCTGCCGTCTCCAATGCAATATGAAAGGATGCCTTTGCCATTGTCACCAAAGTGATCATCCACTTACACCCACATCCTATATTCTGCTACTCTTAGTTTATTAAATTTGTTTGCCACCAATCTTTGATTAGGCAGCTAGCATTCTTCACTCATTATTGTCAGGTACACACTCCTGCACCCTTTTGTAGCAGCAGAATAAGACTTGAGGAAAATACTTCAAACTTTAAAAATGCATATAAAATTACCATAGGAAAGTTTATTGGTTTTTTTTAAATATCTCTGAAACATTAAGATTGGTAATTAGTGTGTTTGAATAGGTTAAAGAAACCATACTTATATGATGTTTTTAATTTCTGTTAGTAGATCTTATTTTTTTGTAAGCTAATGTAGGTTGCATGCCACTAAAAAAAGAGAGGACAAAGGAAAAGATGAAAAATATGTAATTATTAGTTAATAATTAAAATTGGAATGTCCCAAAGGTGCTTTTTTCAAGAGACAATTGGATTTTCTCAAAAATCCAGGTGCCCCTTGAAAGAAATCAACTGTCGGACAACTATGACTGAAAATTTATAAAGACATAAAATTGGAATGCTTTAGTCCATGAACTATTTTCTAACTTTTTCTTGGGCTGTTTTAAAATTTCTTTAATGTAATGTAATGTAAGGTGATAATACGTTTTCTTTTACAAATGTTTCCATTTCTTTTACAAATGTTTCCTCACTGACTTTTCACACTTCCCAAGAAGATTTTATTTGTTTGTTTGCTTGCTTGCTTGTCAAAAACATGTACAAGATAGCAGACATTGGTATAAAAATAAACATAAGCAAAGTAGATACAGGACAATAGGACAGTAAGACAGGGACGGTAGGCACAATGGTGCACTTACACACGCACCTTAGAGACCTCTTAGGAATAGGGTGAGGTCGACTGTAGACAGTCTAAGGTTAAAGTTTTGGCGGTTTGGGGAAGAAACCACAGAGTCAGGTAGTGCATTCCAGCAATCTCAGTAAAAGACCTTGGTATACTAATATCTAATGACTTAAGTTCCAAAGCCCACTGCAACAATATCGCCAAAAAGGCTTCAAGAGTTATTAACTTGATCCTACATAGCTTCTACTCCAGCAATCTCACTCTACTTACCAGAGTTTATAAGACTTTCGCCAGACCCATCCTCAAATACAGCCCATCTGTCTGTAATCCATATAACATCTTGGACATCAACACCCTCAAAAATGTCCAAAAATACTTCACCAGAAGAGCCCTTCATTCCTCTAATCGAAACAAAATACCCTACGAAATCCTGGATCTAGAAAGCTTAGAACCTCGACACCTTAAACATGATCTAAGTATTGCCCACAAGATCATATGCTGCAATGTCCTGCCTGTCAACGACTACTTCAGCTTCAACCATAACAACACAAGAGCATGCAACAGATATAAACTTAATATTAACCGCTCCAACCTAGACTGTAAAAAATATGACTTTAGCAATCGAGTTGTCAAAGTGTGGAACTCATTACCAGACTCCATAGTGACAACCCCCAACCCTCAACATTTTTTCCTTAGACAATCCATGATTGACCTCTCCAGATTTCTAAGAGGTCAGTAAGGGCCATGCATAAGTGCACCAGAGTGCCTTCCATCCCCTGTCCAATTGTCTCTCCCATATCTCATATTTCTTTTCTTCCACTCATATATCTCTTCTTCTATCCTCCATTGATGTATTGCATTTTATTCTTATATCTTCACTCCTATCCTTTCTTTCTTTCTTTCTTTCCTTCTTTCCTTTCTTTGATATATATTCTACATGGTTAATCTCATAAACTACTCAAGACTCATTTATACCGCCAGGCATGGGGGAGTTGAGATATTCCTTCCTCCTAGGCCATTACAAGTAATGCATGGTATGTCTGTGTGTATGTTTGGTTTTATAATAAGGGGTTTTAGTTGTTTTATTATTGGATTGTCACATGCTGTTTTTATCATTGTTGTTAGCCGCCCTGAGTCTACAGAGAGGGGCGGAATACAAATCCAATAAATTATTATTATTATTATTATTATTATTATTATTATTAACCTTCATTATGTATTGGACAAAAGAAATAAATAAAATAAATCTGTTGCTGAAGTCATATTTTCTGCAGTTGAGTTTGGAGCAGTTTACATTGAGTTTGAATTTATTGTGTGCCCAAATATTGTTGCAGTTGAAGCTGAAGTATTCATTGGAAACTGGTTTTATGAACTACATTTAGATCATATCAAAGGCGACGTAGCTCTGAGCTGTCTAAGCCCAAAATTTCAAGTCTGGTAGAAAAAGTATTCTGCTGTGAGCAGAGGAATGTGAAATATTTCTGGGCTGACTGGGTAAAGTTCAAAGAATGGAAAAGGTCCCTTTGTTGATATATATACTGTTCTGTCTGGGTCCCCCCAGACGCCAACCCCAACCAAAAAGAGTAGCCAGACACACTGGTAAAAAGCAAAGGCAGTTTATATAATTCAAAGCAAACACAGGTAACAAGAACTGTTCTTACAGACAGGAACATTATGAAGCTTCACAGAGGTTTCATGAAGGCCAGGCAATAAAGCAGGATTCTTGCTGGCAAAAACAACGCTGGAGATAATAAAACCCATGCTTCCCCCAAATCTTCCAGACTTCTAGGCCACAAGCCAAGATCAGAGACGCCGAGAATCGAAGCAAGGTCACAGGACTTCTAGTTGATAACTCTCCACAAGACTGTAAGGGCGGGCCTGCCTTTTCAACCCTGCTGAGGAGAACCACACCCAAACCCAGCTGTTGCCAATTCAGGGATGGAAATACCTTTCTAATTGGCCCCGTCTTTGAGCTGCACGTAGCTGCCTCATGTCTATTATAGCCTGTGTGTCTTCATCCAATGAATCCAGGCTACTAGATGGGGAGAGCCCCCCCCCCGGGGGTCTCAGGCTGCTCTCCCTCCTCCTCTTCCTGACGTTCCTCTCCCCCGTCTGCCTGGTCCTCCCCCTCCTGTTCACTGTCCTCCTCCTCTGGGCATGGATCCGGCAGAGATCCAGCCGGTCCCTGAGGAGCCTCAGGCTGAATCACAACATATACCAGAATGAGGAGCAGGAATACAGCTTTCCTTGTTACCTTTGTTTATTTTATTTATTTATTTATTCAATTTTTTTTATGCCGCCCTTCTCCTTAGACTAAGGGCATCTTACAGATTTGTTTCCACGTGTTGTGAGCCGCCCCGAGTCTTCGGAGAGGGGCGGCATACAAATCTAAGTAATAAATAAATAAAATAAATAAACATGTTAGTAACAGCACTTTTTAACAGAGCCAGCATATTGCCCCCACAATCAGAAGGCTGGAAGGCTGAGTCAACCTTGAGCCGGTGATGAAATTTGAACCACTGACCTGCAGATCTAGCAGTCAGCTTTAGTGGCCTGCAGTACTTGGCTCCTCCCCACAACAAAGTGGTAGGGAGTTTCACAGGTCACCTGAGAGAGAAGGAGGAGATTTTACCTGAGGTGGTAACAAAAGGGAAAATGCTATCCTATATTATTTTTGGAAAGAATAATGACCCAACGAATCATGGGTTATCTAGTTATTATTTATATCCCTTCTTGTTAATGTGCATTGCATGGATGTATCTTTTATCCACCTCGCAGCAGTTTCCTAACTGTTATATATAGAAACATAATTACATGTAATTGTTACATACACAAACTCCATGAATGCAAAGAAAAACTAGCGAAGAGAATTTATAACCATTGTCTTTTTAAAAAGAACCCTCTGTTTAACAATATTCTTTTGTTATCCTGATATAAATCTGCTTGGAAAGAGTGCAACTACTTCATTTAGAGTTTGCAGAGGGGTTTTGAATGAGCAGTTTCATGCATTAAAAATAGACATGGGTGTGATTCACAACTCCACTGCTGGTGCATTTATTGGTGTCATTCCTACCTAATATAAAAATCAAGAAGCACAGAAGAAGGTTTTTATAACCATACCTGAAAGGGTGAAGGAACTTTGCTCAAGCAGAAATCCATGTTGTGAGACATTCTTTCCCCAAGTTAGTTTACATATATGGATAATTTATGGTCTTGTTAAAAATAACCAATTGGCTCATCAGGATTATTTCAACCAATTTACTCTACCCCTGTCATGTAGGAGGGATGGAAAGGGCTAGGAGGAGACCTTGATCTAATTCTGTTCTACATGATGAAGGTAGGATAATTGGTTGAACTAATAATGATGGACCAATTTGATACTTTTTTGTCTCCTCACCTTTCATAAGAATAAAAGAACATAAGAAGAGCCATGCTGAATCAGGTCAAAGCCCATCGAGTCCAGCATTCTGTGTCACACAATGGCCCACCAATTGTACATGGGGATCTTGAGCAGAAAAAGGGGGCAAAATACTCTCTTTCATTTGACCCCCAATAAATGGTACTCGGGAATCCTGCCTGCCTCAACCAACATAGAGGTGGCACATGGACATCCATTTCAATAACCATCGAACATCCATTTAAATAACCACTTTCATATGCTCTTTGATATCTACATGAAGCTGCTGTGTTATACATTGTGCACAATTATAAGTTTCTGTCCCTAGAATGTTAAGCAGTTCAGTGAAGCTCTGGATGAGGAGCAACAAGGTTCAAATGAAGCCTGAAAAGGTTGAGTGGCTATGGATTGCATCCAAGAGCCGATTGGGTCCAAGAATATTTCATGTTTGGTGCTGGGATGGGGTTGCACTGACCAAGACAGATCCTGTATGCGATCTGGAGTATTCCTAGATTCACAGCTTCTGCTTGATGAGCAGGTAGCAGCCTTTGTACAACTTTGACTTATACACCAGTTCCATCCATTCATGGATTGCAAGCCTTGCTTACAATCACGCACTAGTCACCTCCAGATTGGACTGCTGCAATGCTTTCTACATGGGGCTGACCTTGAACAGTATCTAAAAGCTTTAACTGGAACAGAAAAAAGTGACATGGGCATTTACATGCTCTCCTGTTCCACAAGCTTGCCAATTCTTTTCCAATTCCAATCCAATGCGCTAGTTTTGACCTTTAAAACATGGAATCTGGTGAGGGGCCAATGTTTCCCAGTTATATCAGCCTGTCACATTAAATCTGCCAGAGAAAGCATGGTATGGGTACTATCATCTAAGAACTTGCATTTGGGTGGGTTTAGGAGTATTCCTTCTCTGTTGTGGTACCCACCTTAGGTAACATTATTTCCCCTGAAATTAAATTAGCTGCATCTCTTTTGATTTTCCAGAGATATTCTCAATATCTGGTTATGTAATCAGTCCAGGGATCCAGAGATATTCTTAGATGACCACACTGCTAGACACCCATTTTTATCCCTCTTTTGCCTAGAGCAGTGTTTCCCAACCTTGGCAACTTGAAGATATCTGGATTTCAACTCCCAGAATTCCCCAGCCAGGGAATATATAGAGCTGGGGTGGTGCAACAGGTAGTGTGCTGTATTGCAGGCAACTGAAGCTGACTGTAGATCTGTAGGTCAGCAGTTCAAATTTCATCACTGGCTCAAGGTTGACTCAGCCTTCCATCCTTCCGAGGTGGGTAAAATGAGGACCCAGATTGTGGGGGCAATATGCTGGCTCTGTTAAAAAGTGCTATTGCTAACATGTTGTAAGCCGCCCTGAGTCTAAGGATAAAAATCAAATAAATGAATGAATGAATGAATGAATGAATGAATGAATGAATGAATGAATGAATGAATGAATGAATGAAGGCAATAACATTCCAGAACAGATTTCAAGACATGAACTGAAAATATAACCAATTAAAATGTTGTCCACTCTGGTCCTTTTCAGATGGGTTGGGATCACAGTTTCCAGTATTCTCAACCAGGATCTCTTCCCTTTTGATGGGAATTCTGGTCTTCATAATTCAAATGTATCTTGAGAACACTACACCAGGCAAAGCTACACAAAGGAATAGCAATAGCATTTAGACTTATATACTGCTTCACAGTGTTTTACAGCCCTCTCTAAGCAGTTTACAGTGAATAAACATATTGCCCCCAACAATCTGGGTCCTCATTTTACCAACTTTGGAAGGATGGAAGGCTGAGTCAACCTTGAGCCTGCCGAGATTCAATTTGCCAGCTGGTGATCAGCAGAAGTAGTTTGCAGTACTGCACTCTAACCACTGTGCCGCCGAGGCTCTTGTATAGGGTCTTGCTTATTTTTCTCTTTTAGTACAGGCAATTAAACTTATAACACTTAGCAGCATTCTGTAGTAATAACAACACAAAAACATGAAGACATTGCATATTGTTCAGTGCTTGAAGTCCTGAGACAAAATGCAGTGTTCCTTTGTAGAGCTAATCCAGTTTAATAAACTGTCATTTATTAAAACCTTACAGAAATCCAGGTTTGATTCTCCGGATGTTTAGAAAACATCTTCTATATTTCCCAATGAACATGGCCTTTTTATATATCAGTCTAGGAAAGGCAGACTTAATAAATATAATTTAGTGTGTTTTACATTCCCCTCCTCTCTCTGCTTTCAGTGTGCTGGTACACCAGGATGCTTCTAAGAAGACTATGGTTTTCATAGCATTTCATTTATCTCAAATAGATAGTAAATTAAACTAACACTGTTAAGGGAACTATTATACAAATCATCATCGACATTATGTGATGTATTCTTTCTATTATACTCCTGTGATAGAAAAAGGATGAATAATCTAGAAATGAAGATAACAGCTGAACACTCTGTGGAAAATAGCATAATTAGTGAAACTAACAACACTGATGAACAAATTACTTAATTAGATTATTTTGTGTAAATTGGACTGTAGTTACATAGCTAGTGATACCAGTTGAAAACAATAACTTTACAAATATCAATTAACTTCTTCTCACACTGCTATTCTGTCAGATATTAGAATTTTGCACTATAACAACTATTTGAATAATCTTTTTATTCTGCTTTCCATCTTTATTTGTTGATTTGTTTGACATGCTCATAGACATGTTGGAAAAACTTGAGTTTGGCACTTATTTTCACGCAGACCTAGATTCTATATTTATATGCTTTAGATGCAACAGAACTTTAAGTAAAATACGTTTACCTAATTTCTGTATTCATTTTTGTATCTTGTTTTCTAAATTGAAAAAAGATTCAGATTTATTACTATCCTCAATGAAATTTCAACATTCAACATAATTTAGTACTGCTTAACACATAATTTCCAAATTGTACAAATATTTCCAAAATGTTATTAGTAATCTCTTTTAACAAAAATCAAATAATCATGTTACTTTAAACCCCTTATGCCATAATAAAGCTTAAAGTACTGTAAGATTTGTTGCTGTTTTAGTGGATGTTCCTTAAAACCTACATATGTTTAGATGCCCATTTTTTTTAACCCAAAAAGATCTAAAGTCTTTATGCATCCCTAGTCCTAAGTATATAGGTATACAGTATTGGCATGTACAGGTCTTTAAAAGTAATAACTAGGAATGTTGAAAACTCCCTGATCTGGAGATGGAACATTCTGTTCCCAAAATGGCAAGTTTGCTCACAGCCAATAATAAGTAGCATTTTGTAATTTGCTGAGAAACAAATTAGCAACCAGTGCAATGCCTTTAGCACAAGTATGTTAAAAACAACCCATGTAGAACATTTTTATATTGTGAGTTCCAAAAGTTACCAATACATGTTTATACCATAGTTTTAAGGACAAGCTTTTTGGAAGGGATGCAGTTGATGAATCAGCCAAAAGACATCAATGTGCTTCTAGCTGTGGCTTCACCTGATGTAGTTTAAAATCTACATCAGAAAAAGAACTTAACTATGCAAATCACTACTTTTTTATTCCAAAACCTGCCAGGCAACCAAAACCATATTTTAATTGATCATATTGCAGAGATCAAGAAGAACCAATAGAGTCATACTTCTTCTTTTGATGTCTACATACAGATCACCCATTAGACTGAGAAGATATTTTTAATCATATAGCCACAGTTCTTATTTTAGAATGAACTAAATTTCCAATTCTTATGTTTTATGGTTCAACTATATAATGCAGGTCCTACACTTTCAACTAGAATATCATTATCAGCATTACCATTTTCAAAAGGTCTTAACATATTTCACCAACCTAAATGTTTTTCTTAAGAATTTTTATTTTTAACCAATTTAAAATAAATTTTATTCAGAAAAAGGCAAATCAATTGACTTAATCAGTGCCATGATTTGCCTCATTCTGAAGTTAAAATGAAACTTTTTGAAAGATACAAAGCATTCAGTCAGCACTGAGAAAAACCATTTATATGTATCCTTTAGTATGAGTACTGTAGGCCTCATTCTATTTCTTTAAGTGGAACTTAACAAACTTCTTTGGAATTTCCTGCTGTATTTGACATTAGGGTGTGAGGCAGTAAATTTGCTACACCTATATTTATAATTGGATACTTAAAGCTCACTGTCAGGTTGCAAAATATTCTTGTTGCTCAGTCTTTAGATGTTTGTTGCCATAATGTTGGCGCTGGATTTGGCAAAATCATTCATGTTTTTGGTCAAGCAAAAGTAGTAAATTCATGTCAAGACAGAAGACTCCATATTACATTTAGTTAGTTCTAACATGGTGCCATGTCCTTCATACATAGAGTTGAAGTTTTGGAACAAATATGTGATATCAAATCATGGATAACTGGATTTTGAAATATGAAAAGAAGAATTCAAAAGGACAAATATTAATAAGCGTACTAATAGAAAATTTAACACAAATCAATTTTAGAGAAGATAATGTTGGAAAGGCTTTACACAACCTAAAACCATCCCTATCTATTGGACCTGATGGATTATGTGCATACTTCTTTAAAAAGCTCTCCTCATCCATAACTGAATCTCTAAGAATAATTTTTGAAAAATCCCTCATGATTAGCTTCTTACCTGACTTATGGTCACTAGATACAGTCATACCTATCTTCAAAAAAGGAGATCCAAGTAATGTTGAAATTTCAGACCATTCTCTTTATGTTGCGTCACCTGAAGTTATGGAATCAATCATAAACCAACTCATTGCCCTCCATCTAGAAACCAACAACCTACTCTTTAACAAACAATTTAGTTTCAGAAAAAAAATTATCCTGAAACCTACAACTCCTACACTGCAAAAACCTATGGACAACACATCTTGATCAGGATAAAACAATAGATGCAATTTACGTAGATTTCTGTAAAGCCTTTGATTTAGTGTTATACGACAAACTTCTCCTGGAACTCAAATCCTCTGGCATCTCAGGATCCCATGGCTGGATAACTGCATTCTTGTAAAAATAAACAATAAGTGATTAAAATAGGGAGTGCCCTATCAAATCCTACCGTTGTCAACAGTAGTGTCCCTCAAGGCAGCATTCTAGGACCAATATTATTCATACTAGATCAACCTCTGTGATCACATTACAAGCAACTGTGTTTTCTTTGCTGATTATGTTATTTAACAGCACCGACAATACTGCTACCCTTCAAAAAGACATTGACCATGTATTAGAATGGTCAGACAATTGGCAACTTCAAATCTCAACCAACAAATGCTTTGTCTTACACATTGGCAAAAAGAATCACAACACAAAATACTTGGAGGACAAGACCTTGCAGATGACCCTCACAAGGACTTTGGAGTTCATGTTCAATGTTCAACAATGTTGCCAAAAGTCACTAAGAGTTATTAATCTAATCTTGTATAGCTTCTTCTCTGGCAATATTACACTATTAACCAGAGCATATAAAAAATTGCTAGACCAATTCTTGAATACAGCTCACTTGTCTGGAATCCGCACTGCATATCGGATATCAATACAATCAATAGAATCCAAAAATATTTCACAAGAATAGTCCTCCACTCTTCTGCTCACAATAGAATATCTTATTCCACCTTGAAATTTTGCGCTTAGATAGTCTAAAACTTCATTGCTTTCAATCTTATCTAAATATAGCTCATAAAATCATCTACCACAATAACCTACCTGTCAATTATTTCCTCAGTTTCAATCACAACAATTCACAAGCACACAATTGGTTCAAAGTTAATGTTAACTGCTCCAAACTCGACTGCAGAAAATACAACATCAGCAACAGAGTGATCAATGTCTGGAGTTCACTACCTGACTCTATGGTTTCCTCCCAGAACCCAAAACCTTAGGCTATCTACAGTCGAGCTCACCCCATTCCTAAGATATCTACCATCCCTGTCCTACTGTCCTATTGCCTAATTTACCTGTAACTACTTTGCTAATGTTTATGTTTATACCAATACCTACTATCTTGTACATGTTTGACAAAAATAAAAATAAATTTCTCAACCTAAAACTCTTTGGAAATTCAGATATTTTGGACGTTGACATTTCCTAAATAGATGAAGGTGGCTTACCCCAATCTTATTTATTAAATCTCAGTTCTTGGGATTTATGGTAAAAATACAATGTCAATATTATGAACACTCTCAAGAGACATGAAGCTTAGACTTCACAAACAACCATCCTTATGAGAATGACCAATCATAAAATATTTGCTTCCAAGAACACAATCTGATAAGATAGTTCCCTCTACCCAAGAATGTTTTCTACAGTCATAATTGTTCTTTTCCTTGTGTTCTGTCGGGCTCTCTGGTAGAATCCTCCCAAATATTCACAGGTACAAATTTCAGACACACACACATTTGAAAATTCAAAACAATGTTCTTTATAATGAAAATTCACTTAAACCAAGCCCTCTTTTGGTATAGCAAAGAGCACTCGTCTGCAAACAAACTGGTAATTTGTACAAGTCCCTTATCAGTTCTGTGATACTTATCTTGCAGCTGTGAGGCAATTCACAGTCCTTCTTCTTTCACAAAGTGACACACACTTTGCTCTGGTTTAGTTTCAAAGCGGGGAAAAATCAGCACACAAAAAGTCAAAGTCAGTAAAGCAGTCACGAAACACAATGATCAGATAATCCTCCACAATGGCCAAACCCGCAGGCTGCTATTTATAGCAGCCTCACTAATTACCACAGTCCCACCCAACCACAGGTGGCCTCATTTTCTTTGATAATAATCTCTCAGTTGTTGTTGCCTATGCATCACTCTCCGCATGCGTGGCTGTATCATTAACTCTTGTTCTGAATCCAAGGAGGATCTCTATTCCCATCCCACTCCATGGGAAGGATACTGCAAAATTCCCATTCCCACCCTACTTCAGGGAAATGATACTGCAAAATCCCCACTCTTGGGAGAAGTCTATTGCAAAATCTTCATTCCCACCTAACTCTGGGGCCAGCCAGAGGTGGCATTTGCCAGTTCTCAAAACCTCTCAAAATATCCGCTATCGGTTCTCTGAACTATTCAAAATTTCTGTTACCACTTCTACAGAATCTGTCAGAACCTGATGGATTTCACCTCTTGTGGGTAACAATTGTTTTTCTTAAAATGTATCTGAGCCTCCTATTGACCCCAAAAGCATTATTTTAAAAAAAGATAAAGCTGGCAAGGGAAGGCGGGAGACTAATCTTTGCTTTGCAGATTCTTATTTTTAATATTTTAATTGTAGGGATATTTTCTTTTATTTATAAGAATAAAAATATACAACTAAAGTTCAGGGAGCTTGTCAGGTGCCAAATAATGGTGGACATGGACTTACTGAAGAACCCTATTCCATCTTAGAAAGATGGACCATGACACAAGGTCAAAAAGACTGAGCAAATGAGTGGAGCCAGAATTCCCCATGCCTCCTCTTCTTTGCACATTTCTCTGGCCACACTGAAATAATCTCTCTTCCCTGTTCTTTTCCAGTTTCTTAAAAGGAGAATTATTTTACTATTTAATTTTCTCTTTGCATTTTTTAATTTCAAAATAAAAGTGATAATCCTGCACAGTGTCCTTTTCTGGATATTTACTTCATGTAGTAATTATTAGTCTATAGTAGGGACTCACATTGTGCCCTTGCCTATTTCTGATTCATTCATTATTAGTTAAACACATTTGATTAGCCTTCCCAATCCAGCAGCTTCCAAGTGCCCATTCACCCACAGTTAGTGACTTATACCTGGCTAGCTAAGAACGGTGGAACTATAATTTAAATGCCCTGGATTCTATTGGACCAGAGAAAACTGACCTTGTCAAAGAAGATAGAGGGTTTCTTTCTTTCTTTTTTGGGGGGTGTTGTGGTTGGCTCTGGCCCAGCTCCTGCCCCAAGGAATGTGGACGTGGATGTGGGGGAAACATCCACATGCCACAGGCCTGTTTTGCTCCCAATAAAATCTCCCGACGAAGGCTCCTCTGACGAAGGAAGCGTGAATAGCAGGGAAGAGGGGAGTTTGGCAGAAAGCCCAGGAGGAGATCAATCATCCTTATCATCCCTATATTCTGAACAAGAACTTATGACAGACCCAGTGATGCATAGGAGAGAACAACTGAAGGATTATTACAGCAGATAAGTGAGGCCACCTGTGGTTGGGTGGGGCTGCTGTAATTAGTGCTACAGATAAAAAGAGCAGCGTGCTGATTTAACCTCATAGAAGTTTATCTGATTCATAGTTTCGTCAAGATTGTGATTTCCCTGTTCAAGATTGTGCATGGACTTTCTGGACTTTGGAATTGGACTCAATTTCCCAGTTACTGGGTGGGAAATTGGATTGCATTTAACCTGTGCCTTGTGTGTACCAGAAAATCCCTTTGACATTTAAAAATGAGTTTTTTCTGCTTTTCTGTTGATAAAGACTTTTGGTTTTCCTTCTATCGTGTGGTGTGTGTCTTTTTGGACCAATTATCCTGTAATTACAGGCGGTTGGGACATGCCGGCAGAGGGAGGAATCTTCCTTTTTTTCTCCTCCCAATTTGATGATCCAAGGATACACATCTCGTTTTCAATTTAATTCAGAGCCAAAGCGAAAACCATTTTGCAGAAGCTGAAGGCTAACAGCCTTGAATAATTACATGGTTTATGAAGCTTAGTGCAAGTCATAAAGTTGTGCCAAACTTGCAGGACCAACTTGCTACCCACAGTGTACATTGCTGTTGCACACCTGCACATACCTGGAGAACATTGGTGTGGCCTATACAGGTTCAGTATGCATTATTGTAAAGCCAAGGATTGGCCTCTTCCAATCATAATTTGAAATATGAGAACTGTGGTTTTTTTTCTTTTTACCAATTCTGTCATGCAATCAATCAACTGCATGACAAGAGTGTGTTACTTTGTATTACTGTCTTTGGGTCATTTACTATATCCCTCTTGTGTATTACCCTTTGGGAAAATAGGTAGGAATCAGAATGGGTTGACTCAGTGGATACTAAAGGAGTAGTATTTGTGTTATATTCACTAAACATAGTATAAGCACATGCTGTATATCATAGACAGCAATATCACCTACTGTACTGTATTTGACAGCAATTTCATTGCAAGACTTGCAAGATATTGGATTTGTCCTACCGGTACTACCTATCTCTCTCCATTGTGTGTCCACCATCAAAAGCAACTACAAAAACAGTTTTTTCAGGCTGAGGTTGAAGAAGCAGGTACTTTTCTGCAAATATATACATAGAAGGACAAAACATTACCAAAACCACATTGAAACGGATGTGCAAGTGCCGCCTCTATGTTGGTTGAGGCAAGCAGGATTCCCTTGGGTATCATTTGTTGGGGGTCAAGGAAAAAAAGAATTTTGCCTTCTCTTTCTGCTCAAGATCCCCATGTACAATTGGTGGGCCGCTGTGTGACACAGAATGCTGGACTCAATGGGCTTTGGCCTGATTCAGCATGGCTCTTCTTATGTTCTTAAAATGTAGGTGTCACAGTGTTGTGACCCTGTACAATTAGCAATGGATCCAGAGGACTCAGAGACAGTGAAGGGACCTGTGTTCCTGATACCTGAGCCTGAAAGCAAAAAGGACATGGTTTTAAAGGCTGAAGAGCAACCAGGACCTTATGTACGTCCTGAGATGAGTGAAAATGAGCCTCTTCTTGATGCTAGGACTCACAGGGCCTATAGGAGGCAAGAGTGGTTACTTCAGGAGGAGGCTTCCTTGTGAGTAGCACTGATGGCTACTGGGCCATGCCCTCAGACTATTTAAGGCAATGTCACATGACACTGGTGCAAAGGACAATGCCATTCCATTCCAGACTATTGCTGCATCTCTTGTCTCCAGCTGTGGAGGGGTGTGAATGTTTGTCTGGTGGTGGGCACCAATCACTGAGCCCTTGTTATATGTTGTGTGTGTGTTTTATATTCTATATTTTAAAATCAATTATTATTTTTTCTTTTAAAAATCTTGTGATTTTAAAAGAAACACATTCTTGTCTGCATTAATTACTATAGCTCCGGGCTTCCAGCCAACCTCTGTAAGTCTATGATAAGGAACTATGCTACAATTTATTTTATTTATTTATTTTGTCCAATACAAATTGTAAGTTAAAGAGAATAAAAACATGTAGTAGTAAATAGCAGGGAAAGGATAGAAGAAAAAATAGGAGAATAGAATACGTCAATGAAGAATAGAGGAAAAGATATATGAATGGAAGAAAAGATATATAAAATATAGGAGGGGCAATTGTACAGGGGACGGATGGCACACTAGTACACTTATGCTCGACCCTTACTATAGTAATAGTAATTACTATTATATTAATTACTATTACTATTAATTACTATTGTGTTTACCTATTCTTGGGACTCTGGCTAGCTGCTAAGATATTATTAGTATTGTGGTGAAGACTTTATAGGTTTTACTTGTTTTTAGAAGACACTCAAAATTGCTAAGACTTTTATTAGTAGTAAATGTTTAGTACTAAATCTGGTGGTATGAATCTTATTTTGGGGTGCTCGAGGCTGGGACAGAACACACAGGTTTCTGTTTTAGCAGGCTTTCAATAATGACAATATCAGTCACCACAGATAACGTTTTTCCAAATCAGTTCCACAAGTGTGAGGCTAAGCACCAAGAGCACATTCATAGTGTACCCACTGGATTTCCATCCTTTTAAGATCAACAATACAATGCACAGCAATCTATATATGCTCCTAAAGAGATTCCCAAGTAGCTGTTCTCCAGCATCCATCCAAACCATGGTTCCTACCTCACTGTGATAAGAATGAGCGAATGCTCAGTCCAACTGTCATAGAGCAGAAGGCACAAAGCAACATTGCTCATGGGACATAATATAGGAATATTGGATAGAGCCCTGTGAGGTACAAATAATAGTCCCTTGAGGGATGCTAATAGTAGAGGTAAAAATCAAAGCCAGGCTGAATTATGATGGGGCTATAAGGAAACAAGAAAGAGAATTTCAACATTTCATACTGGAATATCCCCAGTGCCCTTACATGCAAAAGTAAGAATATAGTAGAGGCCTTTACAGGAGCAGCTCTGGCACAGCTGGTTAAGACACCAACTAGAGGGGAGAATATTCTAGATTTAGTTTTTACGAATGGGAATTGGGTTTCAGATGTCAAGGTGGGAGAAAATTTAGGTTGCAGTGACCATCTATGTTTGTGGTTTGATGTAAAAACTCATTGTGAGCAATCCTATAATGCAACCAAAGTATTGGATTTCAGAAAAACAAATTTTAATGCAATGGGGGAATATTTAAATAATGAATTAAAGGGGAGGGATAAAATGGCAGGAGCGAGCACCCAGTGGACTGTATTTAAAAAGGCCATCTTAAAAGCCACTGGACTGTATGTAAGACAAATAACTAAAGGTAAAAGGAAGAAGAAACCGCTATGGTTTAGCAATGATGTAAGGACTATAGTCAATGAAAAAAAGGCTGCCTATAGGAGGTATAAAGAGTCTGGAAGTATAGCTGATAGGGAGGTGTATAAAATGAGACAGAAGGAGGCGAAACAGATAATATATGCTGCTAAAGCCTCAAAAGAGGAAGAAATTGCCAAATCTCTAAAGAAGGGGGATAAAACCTTCTTCAGATATATTAGTGATAAGAAGAAGAAAAACTGCGGCATCACGAAGCTTAGTACCGGGAAAAATACATGCATTAATGGGAATAAGGAGATCGCTGACCATTTCAATAGCTACTTCTGTTCAGTTTTCTCAAAAGACACCTTACAAAATAATACTATAGAGGGATATAGCATTGCCTCCAACTGTACGGATTCAGCTCCATTGATCTTAGAAGCCGATGTCTTAGAAGAACTTGAACGACTAAAGATAAATAAGGCAATGGGTCCAGATGGCATCCACCCCAGAGTTCTTAAAGAACTCAGATCTGTCATTGCTACCCCCCTGACTGATTTGTTTAACCAATCCTTGTTAACAGGAGATGTTCCTGAGGATTGGAGAATGGCAAGTGTTGTGCCTATCCACAAGAAGGGCAGTAGAGAAGAAGCTGGTAACTACAGGCCAGTTAGCTTGACATCAGTTGTCGTTAAAATGATGGAGACTCTACTGAAAAAGAGGATAAATCAGCACCTAAAAAACAATAAATTATTGGACCCAAATCAGCATGGATTTACTGAAGGCAAATCATGTCAGACTAATCTCATTGATTTCTTTGACTATGTCACAAAGGTGTTGGATGAAGGTGGTGCCGTGGATATTGCCTACCTGGACTTCAGCAAAGCCTTTGATACGGTTCCACATAAAGAGCTGATAGATAAATTAGTGAAGATTGGACTTAATCCCTGGATAGTTCAATGGATTTGCAGCTGACTGAAGCATAGACACCAGAGGGTTGTTGTGAATGGCGAGTATTCTGAGCAGAGTCAGGTTACAAGCGGTGTGCCACAAGGGTCTGTTCTGGGTCCTATTCTTTTTAATATGTTTGTGAGTGACATAGGGGAAGGTCTGGTAGGGAAGGTTTGCCTATTTGCCGATGACTCTAAAGTGTGCAATAGGGTTGATATTCCTGGAGGCGTCGGCAATATGGTAAATGATTTAGCTTTACTAGATAAATGGTCAAAGCAATGGAAACTGCAGTTTAATGTTTCCAAATGTAAAATAATGCACTTGGGGAAAAGGAATCCTCAATCTGACTATTGTATTGGCAGTTCTGTGTTAGCAAAAACTTCAAAAGAAAAGGATTTAGGCGTAGTGATTTCTGACAGTCTCAAAATGGGTGAACAGTGCAGTCAGGCAGTAGGGAAAGCAAGTAGGATGCTTGGCTGCATAGCTAGAGGTATAACAAGCAGGAAGAGGGATATTATGATCCCGCTATATAGAATGCTGGTGAGACCACATTTGGAATACTGTGTTCAGTTCTGGAGACCTCACCTACAAAAAGATATTGACAAAATTGAACGGGTCCAAAGACGGGCTACAAGAATGGTGGAAGGTCTTAAGTATAAAACGTATCAGGAAAGACTTAATGAACTCAATCTGTATAGTCTGGAGGACAGAAGGAAAAGGGGGGACATGATCGAAACATTTAAATATATTAAAGGGTTAAATAAGGTCCAGGAAGGAAGTGTTTTTAATAGGAAAGTGAACACAAGAACAAGGGGACACAATCTGAGGTTAGTTGGGGGAAAGATCAAAAGCAACATGAGAAAATATTATTTTACTGAAAGAGTAGTAGATCCTTGGAACAAACTTCCAGCAGACGTGGTAGATAAATCCACAGTAACTGAATTTAAACATGCCTGGGATAAACATATATCCATCCTAAGATAAAATACAGAAAATAGTATAAGGGCAGACTAGATGGACCATGGGGTCTTTTTCTGCCGTCAGACTTCTATGTTTCTATACCAACAGCCTTCAACTACTAATCTAACACCTATCTTTTTCTGCGTATAACAGCCCATGTTTCAAATACAGGCATAAATAAAAGAATAGGTATCATATCTATATCATACTGTGAAAATTCATACTTTGAAAATAACAAAGATTTGGGTAAAAGACTCAACCATCTTGAGTAAGAAGGAATCGGAATTTTGAAAATCCACACATTTCGGAAAATAATAATGATTTATAACTTACATTCAAAGTATAAATTGGTTCTCAATGGTTAGCTTGAGCAATGTGTTGTATTTATTACAGTTGCTGGACAACCCTTATTAAGTTAAGGAAAAATAGTTCCTTAAAGTATTATTTTAATTTAAGCAGAGTCTTGCCCCTCAATACATGTTCCAAAACCAATATTTTTTCTAGGGATGGTTAAAATGCATGCGGGTTTTTTTTCTTGCAAGCATTACATGTTTCTGATTAGGAATTTAAACAGTGGAAAACACGTGTCTATATAGTTAACTGGTTTTTCATGAAAGTTATAGTAATGTTTGCCATTGCTTCCTCGAATTCGGCACAGGAATTGAAAATGGGATACATGAAACGCAAAGATAGAACACTCCTGGGCAGTGTTCCCTCTAATTTTTTTGGGCGGTGGGCGGAAAAGTATAGTGTCTGAGCGGCAGTCCCTTCGGGACTGGGCAGCACAGAAATAATAAATAAATAAATAAATAAACAAACAAACAAACAAACAAACAAACAAACAAACAAACAAACAAACCCTGTTTTGCCTCAGAGAATTTCAAAATAAAATACTGTACTGTGTGTCTATAACAGTGTTTCCCAACCTTTTTTTCAGCCGCGGCACATTATTCATATTTTCAAAATCCTTGGGAACACTGAAAGGGGGGGCGGGGCGGGGGGGCGGGCTAAAGAAAAGTTTGGACAAAAAAACCCTCTCTCTTCCTCCCTTTCGCTCTATTTCTCCCTCTTTCTCTCTTTTCCTTCCTTCCCTTCTTTCTCTCTCTCCATCCCTCTTTCTTTCTTTCTTCCTCTCTTTTTTGCTCTCTTTCTCTCTCCCTCCTTCCCTTCCTCTATGTCTTTCTCTCTCCCTTGCTCTCTCTCTCTCTCTGTCTCTCTTGCTATCTCTTTCTTGCTTTTTTCTCTCTCTCTTGCTCGCTCTCTTTCACTGTCTTGCTATATGTCTCTTTCTTTCTCTTTCTCTCTCTCTGTCTCTCTTGCTATGTCTCTCTTTCTTTCTCTTTCTCTCTCTCTCTGTGCCTCTCTTGCTAAGTCTCTCTTTTTCTCTTGCTATGTCTCTCTTTCTTTTTCTCTCTCTGCCTCTCTTGCTATGTCTCTCTTTCTCTCTCTCTTTCTCTATCTCTCTTTCTCTGCCTCTCTTTCTTGCTCAGTCTCTCTTTCTCTGCCTCTCTTGCTATGTCTCTCTTTCTCTCTCTCTCTGCCTCTCTTATATGTCTCTCTTTCTTTCTCTCTCTTTCTCAGCTGACTGCAAGCGGGAGCCCTGACGGCGGCAACTGGACGTGCTGCTGGACACCATATATGCCAGGCCCGCAGCGCCAGCATGTACGACGTCCAGCAGCACGTCCAACCGCCACCGTCAGGGCTCCCGCTTGCAGTCAGCTGAGAGAAAGAGAGAGAGCGCTCCCTCTCGCCGCCGCCATTTCCCCGCGACTGCCTGCGGCCACTGCGGCCGCCCCCCTGCGCTCCCACCGCCAGTGCCCTCCCGCCAGGCCACAAAGGACACTTGCCGTCGACGCCAGAGAAGCTCCAGCTGGGCGGGGCGCTGCCGGTACTTCCGTCCTGGGGCTCCCACTCGCAGCTGTCAACTGGCTCCTGCTCGATGCCGTGGTTTTCGGCGCTCTCCTGCTGGGCCCCAAAGAAGGAAGGCGGGAAAAAGGCGCGAAGAATGGAGCTCTCCTTCTTCCTGCCTTCCTTCTTTGGGGCCCAGCAGGAGAGCGCCAAAAACCGCGGCATCGAGCAGGAGCCGGGGGACAGCTGCAAGTGGGAGCCCCAGGACAGAAGTACCGGCAGCGCCCCGCCCAGCTGGAGCTTGGCGGCACACCTGGCCATGTGTCGCGGCACACTAGTGTGCCGTGGCACACCGGTTGGGAAACGCTGGTCTATAACAATGAGCTCATAATAGGGCAACTCTATCAATATCAAAATGCCACTTAAATAGTTGAGCTAGTTTCAAACTAGATTTTGATTTTCTTTCTCTCTTCCTTACTCCCATTCTTTTTCTTTTTCTTTTCCTTCCTCTCTTTTTTCTATCTGTTTCTCTCTCTTCCTCTCTTCCTCTCTCTCTCTCCTTCCCTCTCACTCTTTACCTCTCGGCTTCTGGGCAGGTTTGAAAAACTCTGAGTTGATGATGATTTTTAAGTGAGCGATTGCTCACTGCTCAGCTTAGAGAGAACTATGCTCCTGGGAATATAGCACATTCAGCTTTCCAGCGACGTACCGGGGGGGGGGGGGATCAAGGCAAAAAGAAAAAAACGGGGCGGTGGTGAAGTAGACCCAGAGACAGGGTTTGAGCAATCGGTACTTTTATTCAGCTCAGAGAATAAGTGACAGCTCAGCAAGGTAAGTGACGATTCAGCGAGTACCGACTGGCTCTGCAGGGAGAAGCCGCTTCTTTTATACTTTTGCGGTTCCCGCCAAAGCGAGAGCCGGCCGCGTCTGAGCCAATCAGGAGCGACTTCCTGCTTGGGCTCAGACAGCGCTGGAAAAGAGGAACAAACTATTTACAGCGTTACAAGGTAGCCATTTCAGGATACAACACCCCTCCCCTCATAGTTGGACCCATCCATCAAGAAAGCCACGTGACGAAGTCGTCCAATCGGTGAGGCCTTCGAGACTCTCGCGCTGACCTGCGCAGTCCATTTTCTCCTTCGCCACTGACTGTGGAGGATGGCTCGCCGCTGTTCTCCCGGTGCGGCGGACTAGGCCTGGCGGGCCCAACGAAGGCCTCGGAGGACGAGGATGGCTCGGCGTCGCTGGATGGTTCCCCCTGGCCCGATAAGTCTCTCTGCGTGTTTCTTAGTTCGGGCAATGTATAAAAGTCTGTTGAGGGGGGAGAGTCCGAGTCAGCGGGTTGTTGTAATTGGTTTTCAGTTCGTTTCCGAATGTGGTCTATGTGTCGTTTCCACAAACGACCATCCTCCAGTTTAACAATATAAGTCTTGGGTGCATTTTGCTTAACAATAATTCCCTTCATCCAGTTTACATTTCCATCAAAGCATTTTACATATACATTTTGACCCAAATACATTTCTCTTTCTGGTTTTATGCACATTTGGTTATTATTCAAACAGAACCTTGGGTTTAACCTGTCTAGTGGTGACCTCAACTTTCTCCCCATCAATAACTCTGCAGGGCTTACATGTGTGTGCGAGTTAGGGGTAATGTGCTGGGTTAATAAGAATTGGTCCAAGTTCTGTTGCACATCTCCAGGGCCTGACCTGTGCAATGCCTCTTTAGCCACCCTTACGTAACGTTCTGCCAACCCGTTAGCCCAGGGCGAGTAAGGCGAGATGAGGGCATGTCTGACCCCCAGGCCATCTAGGAATAATTCGAATTGCCTGGCTGTTAGTTGTGGTCCATTGTCAGACACCAATAGATCAGGGCAACCATGGGATGCAAACAGTCTGCTCAATACCTTGATAGTGGCACTTGTGGTTATGTTGTTCATTGCTATTATTTCCAACCATTTGGAGAAAGCATCAACCACTATTAGGAAATACTGAGACCCCACTGGGCCAGCAAAATCAATGTGGATCCTAGACCAAGGGCCAGCAGGCTGTTCCCACTCAGCCGGAGTTGTTTTGGGGGGATTGGGCCTAGACTCTTGGCACGGGTCACACTTTGAAACCCAACTTTCAATATCAGCATCAAGCCCTGGCCACCATAAATGCCCCCTTGCTAGGCTCTTCATCCTGACAATCCCAGGATGGCCCACGTGTAACATTCTGAGTACCTTTTCCCTTAGGCGTTTGGGGATGATCACTCTATCCCCCCACAGCAAACAACCTTTTACATATGACAATTCAAGTCTTTTGTTCTTAAAATCACACAATTCAGGTTTAACAATATCATTTTGCCATCCCTTTAGAACACAGTTCACTACTTGTTTCAGGATTTGGTCTTGCTGCGTGTGTGCAGCTACCTCTTTTGCTGTGGTTAGTGGGTTTTCCTCGAGTTCTATCATTAGCACGTCTGTGGTTGGAACAGGGTCTTCTACCAAGTCTGCTATGGGGCATCTGCTGAGGCCGTCTGCATGATTGATTTCCTTCCCCCCCTTGTGGGTGAGCTCATACTGATACCCAGAGAGGAAAAGGGCCCATCTGATTAGTCTTGGAGACATAAAAGGTGGAGTGGGCTTGTTGGGGGCTAGCAGGCCTAGTAGGGGTTTGTGGTCAGTGACTAGCTCAAAATTTCTTCCAAAAATGTAATTGTGAAACTTCTTTACCCCTGCCACTAATGCCAGAGCCTCCTTGTCTAACTGGCTATAATTTCTCTCTGTGCTGGTCATGGTTCTTGAAAAAAATGCTATTGGGGCCTCTGTCTGATTAGGTAGAACGTGAGCTAGGACTCCTCCTATGCCGTACGGCGAAGCGTCGCACGTGAGCCTAATGGGTAGTGAGGCACTATATTGGACTACTACACTTTTAGAAGTTAGTAAATTTTTTATTTGAGCAAAGGCTTCACGTTCAATTTTCCCCCATGTCCAGCGGGCTTCCTTCTGGAGTAAACGATGGAGAGGCTCTGCTACTGTTGCCTTCTGCTTTAAAAAAACGGAATAAAAATTAAGGAGGCCCAAAAATGCTTGCAACTCACTCTTATCTCGTGGCTCTGGGGCTTCTCTAATTGCTCTCAGCTTCTCAGTTGTGGGGTGGATACCTTCCTTATCTATTTTATATCCTAGGAATTCAATACTGTTAGTTCCCCAGACACATTTATCAGGCTTGATTCGTAACCCTTTGTCCTGTAGCCTCTTAAGTACTTCCCTTATTCTTTTGTTCACTTGTTCCTGGTTTTCCCCTGCAATTAAGATGTCATCAAAATATGGGATGGCCCCATTTACCCCTGACAATAGGCGTTCCATGATGCTCTGGAATATCCCTGGGGCTATGCTCACCCCAAACTGTAACCTCGTGCATTTGAAAGCCCCCCTGTGCGTTACAATTGTTTGAGCGTTTGCTGTTTGTTCATCGACCGGAAGTTGCTGGTAAGCCTGCGCCAGGTCGATCTTTGCGAACCTTTTCCCCTCCCCCAGGGAGTGTAAGAGTTGTTGCACAACCGGAATGGGGTAGGGGTGGTGTTGGAGTGCCTTATTCAGGGTTGATTTGTAATCAGCGCAAACTCTTAAGGAGCCATCTGGCTTCAGGGGTGTCACTATGGGAGTTTCCCATGGCCCCTGTTCCACAGGGACCAAGATACCTTGACTAATGAGTTTGTCCAGCTGTAAGTCTAGCTTGGGGAGAAGCGGGAGGGGAACCCTGCGAGGTTTCAGTCTAACTGGTGGGACCTTGGGGTCAATAGAGAAAGATATGGGGGTTCCCTTATACAATCCTAAGGTGGGGCTGAACACTTCAGGGAACTCTTTCACAAAGTTAGGCATAATATCACAGTTTACATTACACACACCCGAAATTTCAATCCCCAACGGTTCCATCCATGCTAGCCCTAGCAGGGAGTGTTTGGCCCCCGTCACAATAAGCATGGGAAGGGTACATTTGACATTCTTGAATACAATAGGTACATTTGCAGTTCCCAGGACCGAGATTACCCCCCCTTGGAAGTCTCTGATCACCAAAGAGGTTTGAATTAGGTCAGCCTCAGACACATTAGGCATATATAGCTTAAATTTTTCCCAGGGCATGATGGTATATCTCGAACCCGTATCTAGCTCCATTGAGCAAGGCTGGTTATTTAGCAACAACGAGATAACAATTTTAGCCCCCTTTTTGGTTGCCGTGTTATTCACGGAATATTGAGAGTTACCTCTATTGTAGTCTCGGTTAGCGGTGGGGTAATTCCTTTGACCCGAGTTGCGGAACGGTCTCCTTTCTCGCGATTGGGGGGGGTGGTTTTGGGGTCGCTGGTATTGTTGTGTGGCAAAAGTTTCTTCTGGTGCCGTTGCCCTGCATGCGATGGCGATGTGGCCTCTCCGGTTGCAACGGCGGCAAGTGGTGTCGCGGAACGGGCATCGATGGCGCTGGTGATTTCCCCGGCAGCCCGCGCAGGGGGCTGGATGAGTAGCTCTAGGGTGTCTCGGTTGGTCTTGCAGGAGGAGGCAGTCGTCCCCGTTGCTAGTTAGCTGGCCGCGGACGTCTGTTCCCATGGCGCTGGGAGACTCGGCGTCGATTTTGGCAATGGTTTCTCGCCTTCCGTGCTCTTTTAATTCTCTTGCCGCTGCGTCGGCTGCTTCCGCGGTTTGCGCTAATTTGATTACGGTTTGTAGAGTCGGCTCGTCTTCGGTGAGGAGTTTACTTCTCACTGTGTGGTTCTTCATGCCGAAAATCAAGGCGTCGGTGAGGCGAGCTTCCGGATCTTGAAACTTGCATTGAGCGAGTACCGTTCGAAGCCGCGTTGTGAATTGGCTTATCGACTCGGTTTCTCTCTGAGCCATCATGTGAAATTGATGCCGGTAAACCACGGCTGGTCTGGTTGGTTTAAAATGGCTCGCTAGTTTCTGTTGAAGGACGTCCCACGCTGTGGCTCTTGCTTGTTCTGGTTCGGTGAGAGTTTGGGCAAGTCTACGGATCTCTGCGCCGCAGTAGTTTAGAAAAATAGCCCGTCTGCGATCGGCTCCGGCGTCCTGCATTCCCGCCGCCTCGAGGAATATCTCGAAGGTGGCCATGTACTCGTCCCAAGTCATTTTCTCGGCATCGAAAAGTTCTGGAGCCTGGCCGATCTGGATTTTGTCCATGTTGCACGCGAAGTTCTTCCGTTCGTTCGTCGCCAGTGAAGTAGACCCAGAGACAGGGTTTGAGCAATCGGTACTTTTATTCAGCTCAGAGAATAAGTGACAGCTCAGCAAGGTAAGTGACGATTCAGCGAGTACCGACTGGCTCTGCAGGGAGAAGCCGCTTCTTTTATACTTTTGCGGTTCCCGCCAAAGCGAGAGCCGGCCGCGTCTGAGCCAATCAGGAGCGACTTCCTGCTTGGGCTCAGACAGCGCTGGAAAAGAGGAACAAACTATTTACAGCGTTACAAGGTAGCCATTTCAGGATACAACAGGTGGGATGCTGCTGAGAGTTGCTGGAAAAGTGACCAGCCTTCCATGAAAGCGTCTTCTCTCCCTATTCACTTGCCTTCCCCTTCTCTCCTTCCAGCAAGACCATCCCAACCGAAAGAGAAGTGCTGGTCATGGGGGGAGAAGAGAAAGAGGGAGGGAGGGGGAAAGAGAGAGAGAGAGGCAAGGGCCACCAACTCGTGCAGGAGAAGTTCACGTTCTTGAAGGTGCTGGCCAAGCGCCCTGCTGAGCTCCCTTTGACAACTTGTCCTCCTCGGAGGCACAGCTGAGGCGTAGGTGGGTTGTGCGCGGGCGGTGGCCTCAAAGATTGGGCCAGGAGGACAGGGCACCTGGCAAGACCCTCAGGGACGCCCCCGTCCAGTAGCCCGGGCGGCTGAAGGAACAAGAGGACGCTGTGCGAGGGAACGGGAAGGAGGGGGGGCGCGAACCATTGGGCGTGTGCGAACGCGGTGTTTGGCTTTCTAATTTTTCCACCCCTTCATTCCTGGGGTTTTGAAACGGCGCTCGCATCGAGAAGGAACAGCATTCTTGGAAACGTCCTTCGCGTCTGACGTGGTCCTCCATCGACTGAAAGAAGTCTCTCTTTCCTCCTTCTCTCGGGATCCGGACTTTCGTCTCCGGCTGGCGCGGGGTACAAGAAGCGAGAGCGCAAAGAGAAGAGTTTTTGGAAGCGGCACCGCTTGCTTTGAAGCTGTGGAAAGGTAAAAAAAAAATTTTTAAAAACCCCAAACGGAAAAGTATAAATCCGGGTTCGGGGTGGGATAGCACCTGGCTATTCTGGACTAACTATAACCTTTAGGCTGTACTGTCTCTCCCGCTTGTTCGCTGGTAACCTGTGGAGCTCTCGGGGACCAGCTCTTGCCAAACTTTTCTTCTGACAACTCTTCTGCCTTTCCAAAACTAGCCTTTTGCCTTTGATATCATACTGTCTCTCTGCAGAGAGGTTTCGTCTTTCAATTCGCCCCCCCCCTCCAAAAAAAATGAATAACTTGAGATCAGGTTGGACTGGGATTCCCATCATCCATAGCCAGTGTGATCCACTTATTGGCAAAATAAAATGATGGGAGGTGAATTTGGCTGGAGGAAAGCTTTCATTATTTATTTATCCTATTTATATGGTGTCTGCCTCGACAGCTCTGTTTTCTGCCTTTGCCTAGAGTGATAGTAATCCCAGTTGGTGTAATAATAGTAACCCAAATAATACTTCTTGGAAATTCACTAAACTAAAGGAAACCTAAGGCAAGTAAGACATCCAATCCTTAGTGTTTCTCAGCTTGACATCATCCAATTCTGTTGGATAACTCCCATCATCCCTAGCTGATTTAGACCATGCAGGGCAGGAATAACAGTTCCTGCAGGAATAACAGTTCCTGGAGGGTAGCCAATGGGAAATTAAAGACATCCCAGATAATGGTGGATTTGGGAAAAGAACACAAAAGAGGAAGAAAGGAGCACTTCAAGAAACTTCAGAATTTCACACAAGCATCTCATGAATGACTAATATTCAACTAAAGTCATATTTCTCGTGCGCTTCATAAATCAGCCTCTCCTTCACATACAGATATGAGCTGAATAGCAGGGAATCTGTCTATTCCTTTTCAGGTCTTGAACCATATTGATCGTAGAGAGCAGCATTCTAGATAAAAGATGCATCTGTTTACAGATCTTGAATGATGAACCTCTAAGGAAGGATAGGAATTGTGGAAATACAGGAAACAATGGTTCTGCATTCAAAAGAGTGCCTGGTTTTGCACAGTGGGTAGTGTTTCATAGAACAAAAAACTGCATGAGCAACTATTGCAACATTGGTCACCTTTGCTGATTGTTGGCCACCATCCTGGACTGATGGGATTCTACAACATATGGAGAGACAGAGGTTGCCTGCTAAAGATTGCGTTCTTTAATTCAACATTTAAGTTAGGAAAAAGTACACAGAATATAGACATAAACATTAAGAACTGTACATTTAACACAATTTTAAGAGAAATTGTGTACAAATCAAGGCAATAAAGTTACGGCAAAGGTTTTCCAGGTGGGCTGGAAAAGAGGGGTAGAGAGCACCAATTTTGAGATCTAAATCCTCCATTTAAATTATAACATTTTAAAAGTGCTTAGTTTGGGTTCAGCTATCTCCAAACTGGTTTCGGTTATTCATAGTGTATTTCGCCTATAGGTACTAAAAATGATCAAAACTGTTATTATTTTTAAAAATTATATTGCATGAATGCCACTATCTGCTTCAGCCACGGCACATGAATAGAAAAAGAAGCAGATACTGGCATTCATGCAATATTTGAAATATCATCTAGCATCCAAAGGGCTCTCTCTCCTTAGGTCAATTTAGGCATGTGTTAATTTTCTAATTCTGATTTTAAGAAATAATAATAGTGAACAGAAAAGTTACTATGAAGATGAAGAATTCAGAGATGAATGTTATGAACGATAAGTCATCTACATCTATACTTATATAAGTATGTTAATAAATAACAGAAGTATGTTAATAAATAAACAATCATGGATATGAATGGAAATAAACAAAGATAATTCCAAGAAATGCAAAACTGCTAGAAAAACAGCTTCCTTTCCAGTATTATTAAATTTGTCATGGTTTTGAATCATCTCTTGGTGTATTATATTATTTTCCCAGTGCATTATTTTGGCTAAATATTGAAAAGAAAACAACAGTTAAATGTACTAGAACAAATTGACATTAGTGGATATTATTATTTTTATAAGTGTGTTAAAGACAAAAAAAGTGGACTGTATTCCCAAAAATTTTTTCCTAAGGGAGGCTACTATCTTTTGATGCAAAAGTTGTCAGATTGGCTGGACTTGGAACCATGAGGGACTGTGATTGTACATTTAGTAATTTTAGTTAGTGAACCTGTGGAAAATCTGACCAACAGAGAATGTGACTGTTATGGAACTCCTGGAGAGAAAGATGGGTTAACCTTTTTCACTGCAAAATAGCTAAGCAATTCTAAAGAAACCAGTTGTTGGTTCATAAAGCCAAGAAGTAAAATATCTCCTGGGTCAGGAACCAGAGATTTTAAAATATAAACATTTTCTGATGAGAGTGAACAGTGGAGTTTTGTCTTTAAAGAAGTCAAGGATGTTTGACAAGTTCTTAGGAAAGACTAAGAAAAAGCCATTCATTCCTCTGGAGTTATACAGCTGGGGGGGAAAGTTGAATAATTTTGAAATAAGAGAGGTTGGTTGTAATAATATAACAAAGAAATATTGGGAAATCATCATGCAGGAATTTGCATTGTTGATCTATTATGAAAACAAAAAGAAAGGTATTGTAAGCACATCTCATTTTGGCAAAAAGAAGCTATTTGCAGCCATCTCTCTATCTCTTAGAAATTTTTGTTATATGATTAACATAAATTAAAAGTAATCAGTTCACATGTATTTTTTTTCCTTTTAGAGAATAAATAGTAAGGAAACTTCCAGTGGGTAAAATTATAAGTGGAAAGGGTGGGTCTTAGTGGTTGGTCTCAATGGTGGGAAAAGGAAGAGAACAGTTGTGAAATAAATGCCTAATTCCAAAGAAAGGAACAGATTGGCCCCCAAGCTGCCCCAGAACCCTCTTAGGGCTCTCTAGTCACTGAACTGCATACCATGTTACAACTGTGTTGGATAGTGGCATTCCCTTCCTATTCAACCATAATTGAAGATGACTTAATGAAAATGATAGGAATGATCAATAAGAACTCAACATGAGGAGGAGGAAAATTGTAGTTACTGGTAAGAATAGGTAAACACAGGTCATAAGAAGCAGAAAATAATCCACTAGAGGCAAGAAGAACACTATATTTCTCCCAAATAAAATCCTCATAACATGAAAAGGAGAATTTTCTACTATAGCATGCTAAAATTCAATTGGGATCATTTGTAATTGGAATTCAAGATCATGAATTATAGAGCCGGGGTGGCACAGCAGGTAGAGTGCTGTACTGCAGGCCACTGAAGCTGACTGTAGATCTGAAGGTCAGGGGTTCAGATCTCATCACTGGCTCAAAGTTGACTCAGCCTTCCATTCTTCCAATGTGGGTAAAATGAGGACCCAGATTGTGGGGGCAATAGGCTGGCTCTGTTAAAAAGTGCTATTGCTAACATGTTGTAAGCCGCCCTGAGTCTAAGGAAAAGGGCGGCATAAAAATCGAATAAATAAATAAAATAAATAAATGATAAGTTGGGAGGCCACCCATTATAATAAATATTACCATTCCCAATATGTGAGTGCAAAATGGGTTCTGGAAAGACTTTAGTAGTCAGCTATTAGAAGATGATAAAGAACTTTATGCACTAACAGCAAAGATCAGGGTTTGTATATATTATAGTGATCACAGCACCAGAGTCTATGGATTCTGTACTATTGGATGGAGATGAAATAATCTTCCAGAAAAAGCAGGAAAATGGATATGAATAATGGAAATTGAGTCGCCCTGAGTTTTTGGAGAAGGGCGGCATACAAATCTAATAAATAAAATAAAAATAAAATAAATTCTGAATTAAATCTGGTTTTCCATTTACATCAATTCAATGTTAATACAGCTTAATGAATTTTAATAAAACACATTTTTCATTGTTAAAAGTAATGCCCAACAGTAGTACTACTCAAGTAGTTTCACATTAATTGATTTCTAGTTCATTACAGAAAATACTGCTTAAATCAAAGGCATTCGACTTTGAGATTGTGCAGGCTTTAGCTAACCTGATTTTATCATTGTTTGAAAACTTTCCAATAAATTCTACTTTGATAAAGAATCTAATGTCTACAGTGCTTGAATTAAAAGATTAAACAGGACAATCAGTTTAATTTAAATGAAAAAATAACTTAATTAGATAACATTTACTTATTCATACTATTCAGTGTTTAAAGTTTTACCATTAATTTTTCTGTTTTCTCCATGATAATAGGGGAATAATGATAATCAATTAAAAATAACTATGTAAAATAGTGTATTAACAGTAATATTCTCCTTTTTATATATTTATACTTAACTTATACATGAGTAAGTTATATAAGTTTAACATAAATTTCTCCCTATATGTTTTATTAGAGAAAAAATTCTACACATTGTTTATAACCAGATTACAACTCCTGAGGAAAAATAATATATCTAGCCCAGATATATTGCTTGCTTTGTTACTAATATGAAAAGCAAAATGATCCAAAGCAGCTGGAATAATTTTATTTTAAAATATTTTAGACTTGGCAACTGAAAATCTTATCAACTTTTATCAGTTTGCCAAGGTGTTTAATTCCATTATTCTCAATAGATTATCTTGTTACTTCTAAAGAATTATTAGACATTCTGACTCCAGGTTTAGAAGTTGCCTTGTACTTGAAAAGACAGCTTGTAATAAGTAGGTAACAAAATGTTCTTTGGGGTAAAAAAAAATTCTGAATATATTTGGGATTTTAATCAATGGTGTTTAAGCAGGATTAGAGGAAACAGCTGGCTAAACAAACATTGAGCAGAGTGGATGCAATGGTATAAATTAATAATGCTCGTCTTTATTTATGGCATGAATGAGAGCTTTTGTGGAAATAAAATATATTAACCACGGTCATCATGTGCCATCTAGTGGATATAAAAGCATTTTACTACCATCTAATATACAGTGTTTACTAATAGTAGGGCAAGGGTTCCCCCACAGATATCTGTGAAAGAGCTAACATCTTCCATTCTTATTGTTGATGGGAATGAATAACCCAAAGAAGCAAATGGCTGCATACATCACTGCTGAAGATTATCTGTAGTTTGCATAGATTACTTTGTTAAAGTTGTTCTCCTGGTGAATCAATTGCTTTGATAAAAGGAGTACAATATTTATATATAAAAGCCATGCATTATCACAAAATCGTCAGAACCGTAAACCCTACAAACTTAAAACTTGGTACATACGTTCCTCTTGGCCTTTAGGTGCTTACCAAGAAAGGATTTTTCAAAATGACCAACAGATCATTTGTAATTTCTTATATTATTATCACACGGTCTGATGCTAAGGAGTTAGATGCCCTACTCCGCCTCCCCACCTGAAAAGAAGTCTGTTCCAAATGGGTGTGGCCAGTGTGTGACTCATACGACCAGCAGGCTGGGAGTTTAGATTTTCTACTCCATGCTAAGGAGTTCAGTTTTGGTTTTGTAGCAAAGCATGGGTATCCATCTACTAGTATTTATTTATAATTATCTGTTTAATCAGTAGATATTCATTTAGTTATTGGTTTTGTCTGGGGGCTTCTTATAGATACAGTGGGCTTCTTATACATACTCACATACATACATACATACATACATACATACATACATACATACATGCATGCACATACTGGCACATTTACATATATGTCTCAAAAACAGATCTATTGGTGAGGGTGAATTTTAAAGTTTGGTTTGAACTGGAAATGATAACCCAAGGTAATAACATAAGAATGGTGTATGTCTATGGAAATTTTCAGTCATGCAGGTTATGGTTGTCCAAAAGGCAACCGGACTTTTAGTCCGGTTGCCTTTTGAAAAAGCACCTTTGGAACATGGAGATGCTGAATTTTGCACAATTTTCCTCTCTTTATTTTCTGTCTACTCTGTCAGAGTTGTAAGCGTTAGGTATTATGGTTTATTTAAGGGTCATCTTCTCATTAGATCAGAAATTTGGATTTTTCAGCTAGCTCTTTTTTCATTCTTTAGTTCCTCTTGTTTTTTTATCATTCTCCAAAGCAAATGCTTCCCATCTCACTGTTATAGCAACTCTAAGTGGTTTACATATACAGTTGTAGCTTAGTACTCACCATTAATTGGTTCTGGAAGGCACAACGGCTACAAAAGATGATGAATACCAAACAGATTTTCCCCATAAAAAATAATGTAGTGAGTCACAAGGAGCTGACACTGACATGTTCTAGCTTGTGCATTGAGTACCATTCATTTCATTCATTTCATTTATTGGATTTATAATAAGCAATATGTACCAGGACAAAATGTTTACATCAAAATGCGATGGGTACTAAATTTGATGAGTTTCAAAACAGTTCTCTACCCCATCAGCCACCCCCAATGCAGCACATCCAAGACCAGGCAGCAGACCAGTGAAGGACTGCAAAAAGGCTTACTACCACACTGTGGGTGTGGCTTATTTTGTGGGTGTGGCTTGCCAGCCATGTGACCAGGTGGGAGTGGCTTGATGATCGTGTGATGCATGGCTTAAAGATCATGTGACTGGCTTAAAGGTGGCCAACTTGACAGCACTCACGTCAAGGGTTTGGATTAGGGTTAGGGTGCCTGGCCTTTCCTCTCCTCAAAGAGATACAATTTCCCTATCTATTTAGTATTGCTGAACATCCAAAATATACTATTTAATTTTATGTATATATGCCATATATGTACATACATATTACACACAGGCACACAAAAATATACATTATCTATTATTTAAACTGTATGTGTATGTACACACACACACACACCTCTTCTAAAATTATGACCATTCCACAACATTTATTGCGATAGGAAAAATATATTTAAAAATATATTTTAAAAAAATTATAAATTTTCTACTGGTTCTGCATATCTGACCAAAATTTTCTACCTATTCTGCGTATCTGACCGAATTTTTTCTACCGGTTCTGTGTACAACAGATCTCACTTCCATCAGGATTGCAGGGAGTACAGCATAAAAGGCTGTTCTGCTGGAGCCAGCCATCTGAATTTCTTTGGCAATGGGATTTGAAGTAGGACACTGGAATAAGTACCAAGACTGCTCCCCAGTTACCCTAGACCCTGTCATAAAAGCATTTTAAGCAGTGATGGGCTCCTACGGGAAAGGTCAGGAATGCAGTTCCGGTAGCAAAATTTGGAGCTCCACCCCGGAGCACCCAATTTGCACTGAAAGATATTGAAACAAAATGCATAAGCCACGACCACAGTGTGGTAGTAAAAGTTTTGGTAGCCCATCACTGGTTTTAAGACAACATCCAACATCATGAAGCAAACCAGCAACCAGTGCAAGTGGCATAACAATGGTCTCCTATGGTAGGGAAGGTTTGCCTATTTGCCGATGACTCTAAAGTGTGCAATAGGGTTGATATTCCTGGAGGGGTCTGTAATATGGTAAATGATTTAGCTTTACTAGATAAATGGTCAAAGCAATGGAAACTGCAGTTTAATGTTTCCAAATGTAAAATAATGCACTTGGGGAAAAGGAATCCTCAATCTGAGTATTGCATTGGCAGTTCTGTGTTAGCAAATACTTCAGAAGAAAAGGATTTAGGGGTAGTGATTTCTGACAGTCTCAAAATGGGTGAGCAGTGTGGTCGGGCGGTAGGAAAAGCAAGTAGGATGCTTGGCTGCATAGCTAGAGGTATAATAAGCAGGAAGGGGGAGATTGTGATCCCCTTATATAGAGCGCTGGTGAGACCACATTTGGAATACTGTGTTCAGTTCTGGAGACCTCACCTACAAAAAGATATTGACAAAATTGAACGGGTCCAAAGACGGGCTACAAGAATGGTGGAAGGTCTTAATCATAAAACGTATCAGGAAAGACTTAATGAACTCAATCTGTATAGTCTGGAGGACAGAAGGAAAAGTGGGGACATGATCAAAACATTTAAATATGTTAAAGGGTTAAATAAGGTTCAGGAGGGAAGTGTTTTTAATAGGAAAGTGAACACAAGAACAAGGGGACACAAGCTGAAGTTAGTTGGGGGAAAGATCAAAAGCAACGTGAGGAAATATTATTTCACTGAAAGAGTAATAAATCCTTGGAACAAATTTCTAGCAGACCTGGTTGGTAAATCCACAGTAACTGAATTTAAACATGCCTGGTATAAACATATATCCATCCTAAGATAAAACACAGGAAATAGTATAAGGGCAGACTAGATGGACCATGAGGTCTTTTTCTGCCGTCAGTCTTCTATGTTTCTATGGCCTTCAAAACTGTCTGTGTCATGGCATATACCTACATACACACATACGCATATAGACACACAGAGACACACACATTCTTCCCCTTCCCTTTTCTATCATTCTAGACTTGCCTTTGCTATGAAAGCCACTTGGGTAACTTCTCTCATTTTCAGCCAATTCACTTTCCAAGATTGTTGGGGGGGAAATAGGATGAATAAGGAATGTAGATATGTTCACCACCTTGAGATTTTTTAATATAAAAAATAACAGCAAGACAAAAATAAATAAATAAAATGATTCTCTGTTGGTAGTTTTGTATACCATCTGCTTTCCTGAATACCTTCAACTGCATAATGCCATACAAATAGTCTGTGACTTACAACTGGTCATTTAGCATATCTTTGAAGTCATGAACTAGATGCAAAACAAAAGTTATATGACCTGTTTTCAAAGTTTCAATGGTTGATTTCCCCCATGGTCAGTTGACCACATTTCAAGCGCTCTGCAACATGGCTGCATTTATGTTTTATGATGATTTTGTCAAACACTGGAAGTTACTTCTGGTTTTTGACAAAGCCACACAATAGCAAATGATGTATCCACTTAATGACTGTGGTCTTCGCTTAAACATCCTGGCATTCATTTTGAGGCCATCATGGTTTCTTAATGACTAACTAAAAAGAGGTTATAAAATCAGAGTGGCCACTTGATTTATGGACCTAATTTATTATTCTCACAGTATATGACTTTAATGGACAGACTCCGTTATGTCAAGGACTACTTCTAGTACTTACAGTATAACAGGCAAAACGAACATAAGTCCTTAAAATTTCAGGAAAACTCTAAGAATTCCACTTTAAGAGACCTTCAGGTTTGTTCTGCTTTGGGCCTACCAGATCAGAACAAAGAAGCCCCCACAATTCAAGCACTTTTTATATAGTTAAAGATGCTTTGTACAGACTTTTCAGTTCCTGTTGGCAGAGGCCCTGTCAAATTGGCCAAGAGATAACAAATGGCTGGCAGCCGACAGGCAGAGACAATTAGCACATTCTTCCTTTAGATAAGGTCTGTAAATCACTCACATACCTTCGCAGATCTCCAGGTTTCTTTTCGTTCTCATTCATTGACATCTCTGCATGACTCTTAAAGGAGCCATGGCATGGCTGTTTCTCTGCATGGTAGTTCTGGAACTCCGGATCTGAGTCCTCCACCATGACGAACATTGAAACTCTATGCCTCTTTACCCAGAAACCCTCCCCTTACATGGGTGTGGTCAACTGTTTCCTAGAGCTATAACTGACTAGACTTCCTTTCATGAACTCACTTTCTGAGCTTTTTCCCATAAAGATATTCCTGTCTGCTTCTTGACCTTTTGACACAGTCATCTAATAGGGGCTCCTGATCTTCCATGCACCCCTCCTCCTCTGATTCAAACATTGCCATCCTTGGGGTTTCTACAGTTTCTGGAGATTCCTCCATTTCCCTCACTCTCACTCTGATCCAGCTGGCAAGAACACTGGCCTAGAGTACCAATACAGGCCCTCAGAATCTGCCACTAACCCAGTTGTGGACCACTCACAAAAAGGTCTGATTGCTATTTTTGCAAATCCTAATATCTCTTTTTGTGCTTGTCTTTAGCAGTTATATGGACAACTTCGTGAAATTTTGTTGGCAACAATTTTCAAGTGCCTTTCTTCTTTGTAGGCCTGAAAAAGGACAATTTGGCATAGTCGGTTGTCTGGCTTCCATGCCTAAAGTAGGATTAAACTCAGCATCCTAACCCTTTTATAAAATTGGCTCACATGCATACATCCGCTTAGATAGATTGAATAGAAATGAAATTGAAAACAGATTTGTCTATTTCCACCTCTTCTTTGGCAGAGATTCTGCTAGGGTTTGTTTGGCTGATTGGTTTTTGTCCCCTCACCACCACCACTCAAATGAGGGAAATTGTAAGGCAGTCACATTAAGCGAAGAAGGAAAGTTTTGGAAAGGAAAAAGGCAATAGATTTGACCTGCAAGATCATGAATTACCTACAAATTCCATCATAGAAGTAGAAAATGTTAGCTTTTCGGTTTAGCCAAAACTATCAATAGCATGTGATCAACCTAATTTGGAGAACTGGCATGAAGTTTGATGTGAAAGTGCCCTTATAACTGATAGGATATCTTGAAGATAATCCAATAAACTGAAATAGACAAACATTTAAAATAAGCCAAACATATTGTCAATCTAAAGGCTGTTCAGAAGAATTGGAACATATGTTTTCTTTAACAGAACAGAACCTTGTGAAATATTTTAACAGTACAATGTTAATGGCTGAAACAAGCAAAAATTTCCTCTTAAAAGAAAAGTAGTATTTGCAAATTGATACTCTGTTGTATAAAATATCTTTGCAGATAGAACCAACTGAGCAAGTACAGGCTTTATGGGAGAGACCACAGATCAAGTTTAACAAGCTGGCAGCTGTAGAAGTCTGGGCATGAATTCATACTTGAGTGTCTAACTTATCACAATAGAAATCTTCTGTAGGGATGGGAAATTATAAAAGCAGTGTTACATTGTTTTAATGTAAATCTTGCCCTCTTTGTACCTATATTGTGATGTTAGTACATTATATGAAAGGGATAGAGTTTGTATTATAATGGTGGATTAGCTTTTGTAGATAATAAAAACATTGGATATTGTGGATACTTCAGTGCAGAATTAAAAGGCCTGAGATTATATGGAGTTGTATTATTTTTTCTTGAATATAAAGGTGAAGTTAATCTCAAGCAAAATATTTTAAATGTGAGCTGCCAAAATGAACTAAGCAAACTAAGCATTTGTCCAATTTAGGCTGTTTTGAACTGATTTTTTTTATAAAGTATCATGCAATTCTTGTCAAACATTTCCCAGTAGTTTTATTTCCCAGTATTATTATGTAAATTACACCATATTGATTGTCACATATACAATACAGTACATACATTTTAGGAGTTGCCTGTCTGAACATTTAGTAATATAATTTTAGTGTATATATTTCTAATGTGCTATTAATCTTTCTAGACTGAGGGATATATGAATAAGTATATTTCTTCATCTGTGACTGAAATACAATTTCTCTATGTAATGATAGCCAGTGGCTCATTAAACACATAGTATTATGTAGCAGAATCAAAACCACTGAAGCAAAAGACTGTTACAAGATACTTGCCATGTACTTATAAAGTAAATGCCATCTTAATATTTTAACTCATTGTAACAGTTTATTATCTTGCTATAGTATTCAATTGGCAATGTTGTTTGGCTATTTTAAAAGTTTTTTCAACACAATAATGGCAATATTGTGTTGATATTGTATCATGGCATTGGACCAGAATATCTCTGGGACCACCTTCTGCCACACGAATCCCAGCAACTGGTTAGGTCTCACAGAGTTGGCCTTCTCTGGGTCCCATCGACAAAACAATGTCGTCTGGTGGTACCCAGGGGAAGAGCCTTCTCTGTGGCGGCCCCAACCCTCTGGAATCAACTCCCCCCGAGATTAGGATTGTCCCCACCCTCCTTGCCTTTCGCAAACTCCTTAAAACCCACCAGGAATGGGGAAATTTATTTCCCTGGGCCGTTTCTGCTTTCCGTATGGTTTGTATGAGATGTATGATTGTTTTTTATATTAAGGGTTTTTAATTGTTTTAACCATTGTATTTGTACTGTTTTGTTGTTGTGAGCCGCTCCGAGTCTCTAGAGAGGGGCGGCATTCAAATCTAATAAATAATAACAATAACAATAACAATAACATAGAAGATAGATAGTGGGATATGTTTAGCTAACCAATATACCAACTTTTTTTAGTTGGGAGCATATAGCTAACATGCCATGTTACTATAGCTAGCATATAGTAACATGGCATATAGCTAACCGAATTTAGTGGTTGTAGTCTTCCCAAATAGATTTACTGGAACAGAGTTCCCTCCATTCAATATTAGATGAACTTGAAGGTGGCTATTAGAAAGACTAGGATAGTGATGACGAACCTTTTTTCCCTCTGGTGCCAAAAGAGAGTGAACATGCGCTATCGTGCATGTGCGAGTGCCCTCACCCATAATTCAATGCCTGGAGAGGGTGAAAACAGCTTCCCCGCCCTATGGAGGCCTTCTGGAGGTTGAAAATTGCCTGTTTCCCAGCTTCTGATGGGCCCAGTATGCTCGTGTTTTACCCTCTCCAGGAGCTGAGGGAGGGTAAAAACAATCTCCCCCATCACCCTAGAGGCTCTCTGGAAGCCAAAAGTGCCCTCTCAGAGCCTCTGTGTGAGCCAAAAATCAGCTGGTTGGCACACATATGCATTTTGGAGCTGAGTTAGGGCAATAGCTTGCGTGCCAGCAGATATGGCTCCGCGTGCCACCTGTGGCACCCATGCCATAAATTTGCTATCACTGGATTAGGATAATATTTACTGTCCATGACAATGCAAATTAAATGAAGAATTTTATGGGTTTAAGAGAAATGTCTAACAATAATGTCCAATCCATCTGAAAAACTAGTCTGTGTAAAAAATATTTGTCTCTGCTTATTAATTGTAGTACAGTGGTACCTCAAGATACGAACCCCTCGTCTTACAAACAACTCGTGATACGAACTCGGGGTTCAGAAAAATTTTGCCTTTTCTTACGAACTTTTTCCGAGTTACAAACTGGCGTTCGGAGACTGCTGGGAAGCCGTGCGGCTGTTTTAAAAGGTGACAGCCAGGCGGCGGGGCTTCCCAGAAGCCTCCCGAACGCCGGTTCGTAACTCGAACAAAGTTCGTAAGAAGAGGCCAAATTTTGCTGAACCCGGGGTTCGGGGTTCGGGGGGGTGCTGGCAAGCCCCCCAGGCCGGCTGCGACCTTTTAAAACACCTGCGCCGCTTCCCAGCTGTCTCCTGAAGCCGAACGCTAAAGCCGAACTTCCACGTTCGGCTTCGGGAGACAGCTGGGAAGCGGCACGGGTGTTTTAAAAGGTCGCAGCCGGCCTGGGGGGCTTGCCAGCACCCCCCCGAACCTGGGTTCAGGGTTCGGGGGGTGCTGGCAAGCCCCCCAGGCCGGATGCGACCTTTTAAAACACCCACACCGCTTCCCAGCTGTCTTCTGAAGCCGAACGCTAAAGCCGAACGCTAAAGCCGAACTTCCGCGTTCGGCTTCGGGAGACAGCTGGGAAGTGGCGGGGGTGTTTTAAAAGGTCGCAGCCGGCCTGGGGGGCTTGCCAGCACCCCCCGAACCCGGGTTGGGGGGGGTGCTGGGAAGCCCCCCAGGCCGGCTGTCACCTTTTAAAACAGCCGCGCGGCTTCCCAGCAGTCGCCGAAAGCCGGTTTTTTGCGGGGGGTTTTTTGGTTGCACGGATTAATTGACTTTACATTGTTTCCTATGGGAAACAATGTTTCGTCTTACGAACCTTTCGTCTTACGAACCTCTTCCTTGCACCAATTAAGTTCGTATCATGAGGTATTACTGTATATCAGAAATCTTACTTTGTAATAACAATAGTCTTTAAATAAGAGAGCAACTAATTATCAAGGCATAATTCAATAGAATTCCACTGAGTTTCATTTAAAGTGTTTCTGTAATAGGAGACGGTAAAATGGGAATTCTTAAGGATTAGATTAACCTGTAAGGATATAGAAAGCAATATTGAAAGAGATTTTTGCTCCATATCTTATTCATTTATGATAGCATTCTTTAGAGTTTGTGGGGAAGGTCTTTTCCAGGCTTAACTGCAACCTTATGAAATCTGTGAACTGGATATAAAGAAATATTCAATGCCAAATTCATATGCTTTGCATTGCAATTCTATTTTTTAATCTTATATAGTATATTTACATGTTTAACAAAATGGGTTTACGTATTCTTACTGTATATACATACTGTAATGCATCAACGGATTATTCTGAATGTAGAGCTTGTTATTGCTTTTCTCCTTAGGCTTATTGTTTAAGGCTGCATTATCTTGCTGGCTTATGGTTCTTTGCACACTAACCATAATTTCCCATTGATTCACAACTGGTACCTCATTGTTTGCATGGATAGAAGCTGGTACAGAGTGTTACTGCTTTGAAGCTCATTTAAAAAAAATATCACACTACAATGCAAATTTATTTATTTAAACATGGCTACAACATGATTTAGTATTTTAGCTTTTGTATTATGTTTCTTGGGAATTAACCATAACCAGGTGCAATGTAACACGTAATACATTTAAAATTATATGAAAGGCAATACACTTTCATAAAATAGGCTGAAATGACAATTTAAAAGTTATAAACATAAATACATTTTTGCAGAAGAATACAGATTGGGTTTTTTAAAGTTATTTGAAAAATAAAACAATATTAAACTTTTCAGGATGTACAATTCACAGAAGAAAGAAAGCAGCTACAGATCCTTACCAAATTTCTTGAGATCTTTAAACAAAGGTCTGCATTGTATATTTCTTTGTGCTGAGAAGTGAAATGCCAACTGTAAATTTTAATGTAATAGAAGATGGAAATTAATCAAAGCCCAGGAAAGGCATCATCTTTATTGTACTAAATTAGCTGAATTGAACTTAGTAGCTTTTGTCCTGCTCCAAGCATTCAGAAGCTGAATGTGATCCTTAGTCCTACAAAAGGCTGTGCAAAACTTCTTTAATATATCTGATTACTTTTCTGATAAGCCAAATTAATATTTCATTTATCTACTTGCATACTTAGGTTTCTATGGTGCTCTATTCACAAGATTCTAATCAATTTACAATAACTAACAGAACACAGGGTTAAAAGCAAAATAAAATTGTAAGTCCCAAAGAGCCATCAACCTGCTTTATCAACATTTGGAACAGAATAATGCTAATTTATGATAACATGATCTTCTGCAGCACCTTACGGTACCACTGGATACAATTTGCCTCTCCTCAGCCAAATCCAAGCCAGTTTGGAAGGAAGAGAACTGCTGTAAAACCATTCAGTCTTCGGAGAGGGGCGGCATACAAGTCCAACTAATAAATAAATAATAAAATAAATTCCCCTTTCCCAGCTTCCAGTTCTCACAGCCAGCCCATGCTATTTCAGAAAATTATGTAACCCAGCAGATCCAGAAATTCACATTCCCACTCTATTTGCCTAAGCAAATGATTTATTCATTTATTTACTTGCTTACTTACATTATTTATTTATTTAATTATTTACTTATTTATTTACTTTATTTGTTTGTTTGTTTGGTTTGTTTGTTTGCTGGTTTATTTAAATTTTCTGTCACCCTTCTCCTCAGACGTAGGGCGGCTCACATGAAGAAAAAATACAATATCTAGAAATCTAAAACTAAAACATCCTAAAACCCCATTTCTTAAGAACCCAGTTTCTTAAAAACTAATCACTAGTGTTGGGCGAACCGAACTTGCAAAGTTTGGGTTCGTGCCTAAATTTGCAGTGTTCGGCATGCTGAACCTGAACTTTTTAAAAAGTTCAGGTAAAGTTCGGGTTCGGGTTTGGCATTTGCTCAAACACCACGAAACGCCACCGCCCAGGATGAGAGTGCTGCAAGCAAAAGGAGGTGGGAAATCCCACTATGAGATTCCAGGGGCGGGGCTTTGATGTCACAGAGACTACTTCCTGGCCGGACAAAACGGGGAGGAAGGAGTCTCCATGATGTCAAAGCTCCGCCCCCGAATCCCATCGTGGGATTCCCCACCTACTTTTGCTTGTAGCGCCGTTGCGGCATCCTTTTCTGTAAAAATCAAAGGAAGCAAAAGCAAGTGGGGAATTCCCCACCTCCTTGTTTATTTTTACAGAAAAGGACACCACAGCGGCTTGCTGTTGTTCAGGTTCGCGTTCGTGTCCGGGTTCGGGTTTGGTGAACTCACCCGAACTTCACGGAAAAGTTCAGGTGAGTTCGCCAAACCCGAACGTCATTGGGTTCGCCCAACACTACCAATCACTCATTTTCATCCAATCATACATATCAATTCATTCATCAGCCAGGGATAGATGACCCCATTAATGACCTCAAGCCTGTCAGCATAGGTGAATCTTTAAAGCCTTATGGAAGACGGGCAGGGTGAGGGTGGTACAAATCTCTGGAGGGAGTTGGTTCCATAGGGCCAGGGCTGCCACAGCGAAGGCCCGTCCCCTAGGCTCTGCTAGATGACAGGACTTGGAGAAGGCAAACTCTGTGGGACCTAACCGGCCACTGGGATACATGAGGTAGCAGACGGACCTGTAAGTAATCTGGTCCAATGTCATGTAGGGTTTTATAGGTCATAACCAACACTTTGAATTGCGTTTGGAGTCCAATGGTAGCCAATGCAGCTTGCAGAGTGTTTGAGAGACATGGGCGTATCTCAGGAGGCCCATAACTGTTCGTGCGGCTGCATTTTGCACCACCTAAAGTCTCTGAACATTCTTCAAAGTTAGCCCCATGTAGAAAGTGTTGCAGTAGTTGAACCTGATAAGGGTATGAGTGACTGTGAGAAAAGACTCCCAGTCCAAATAGGGCCAAAATGGTGCACCAGGTGAACCTGGGTGAACATCCCCCTCACCACAGCTGAGAGATGGTGTCCTAAACTCAGTTGTGGATCGAGAAGAATGCCTAAGCTCTCTCCCAGAGTAATGGATGGACAAGTGGGATTGTCCTTAGCCACTCCATCTTGTTTGGATTGTATCTGAGCCTGTTAACACCCATTCAAACCCTAACAGCCTCCAGACACTGGCACACTTCCACTGCTTTGCTGAGTTCACATAAGGTGGAGATGTATTGCTGAGCATCATCAGCATACTGATAGTAACTCACCCTGTGTCATTGGATGATCTCACCCAGTGGTTTTCATGTAGATATTGAACAGCAGGGGGGAAAGGACCGACCCCTGAGGAACCCCACAAAGGAGGGACCAAGGAGTTGATCTCTGACCCCCTGCCAACACTGATTGTGACCAAACGGAGAAGTAGGAGGTGAACCACCATAAACCGGTGCCTCCCACTCCTAATCCCTCCAGCCAGCGCAGAAGGATACCATGGTCGATGGTATCGAAAGCTGCTGACAGGTAAAGAAGCACCAGGATAAAGGATTGACCCCTATCCCAGATCTGCCAGAGATCATCAATCAATGTGACCAAAGCCGATTCCATGCTGTAGCTGGGCCTAAACCCTGACTGTTGATCGTCGAGATAATTGACTTCATCCAAGGACTGTTGGAGCTGGAGCACCACCACCTTCTCAAAAACCTTCCCTAAAAAGGGGAGGTTGGAGACAGGGTGATAGTTATTAAGAACAGCTGGGTCCAGGGAAGGCTTCTTGAGGAGAGGGTATACAAGTGCCTCCTTTAAGGGAGCAGAAAGTACCCCTCCCTCAAGGAAGCATTGAAAACATCCAGCTCCATGTCACCTCCCTGCTGGCTGAGACCATCCAGGAGGGACAAGGGTCCAGTAAACAAGTGGTGATGCTCACAGCTCCCATTGCCTTGTCTACTTCATCAGGCATCGCCAGGTCGAACTCTTCCCACACAACAGGACTAAGAAGGGCCCCTGTCATCTCGACTGATCTCATTGTCAGCCGACACTGCATTCCAACTGGAGTCAAGGTCTGTCTGGATCTGAGCAACTTTATCTGCAAAATAATCATTATTTTGCTGTTTAAAAACAGATTATAACATATGGTTCTTTGGCATATAGCAATTATTTGTGGAAGATAATTTATTTTCAGAAGTTGGTAGGATGGTAAATTTGCCTTTGCTAGATTGGCCTTTCTTTTTTGCTAAGACTCTTTTTTGTACTCATTGCATTTGATTTATTGTCAAGGATATCAATGTTCCAGGTTTTTTAGGAATCAAGTGGTTGAATGACACTAAAATAGGCATTTTTATTTTGTATTATTTTTAAAGATGTATGCATGTAGCAGTACATTAAGCAAACAGATTATATTTCTCATCCAACTATTATTATCATGCACGTCCTTGTGTGGATTACATAAACAATTATATAATAATATCAGCAGTTGTATAAGCAATTAGCAACAATAAGACTAGTATTTTTTTATGAATAAATTTATCCACTTGAAATATTTAAATGAAAAATATCAGAAATAATAGCTCAATAGTAATGTAATACCCTGGCTCTGTTCATAGCTGCATTATTTAAAAAGTAATAAAGTGTTTATTGTACTGCCATCAAGTGGTACACTCTTTCATTGCTGAATTAAAAAGGAAAACTCCACCTTAAATTATGGAAATATGTGCTTTGTAGTGGGGGGAAACTTTGAACAATTTAGATTATTATAATAACTGAGATTTTTATTTATAGTTCTAATTCTTAAAATAGTAAGATTCCTCCTTCTCTGTAAAATCAATATTTTACTAAAAATTACACTAGACATGTTCAATTTTGCAATTACTAAGATTGTTGGATGAGCAAATATAAAAATAGCCAGGGAAATGTTTAATGTCCGAGTAACAGGCCTCTTGTCAATCCACAGGAAGGTGATTCACCACGAGCTTATCAGGTACTCAGGAGTCAATGATTTGGCAGCACAAGGAACAGTTACATTGTTAGATTTGTTACATTGTTGTTATTGTTGTGAGCCGCCCCGAGTCTTCGGAGAGGGGCAGCATACAAATCTAATAAATTATTATTAAATTATTATTATTTTGAAAACATGATTTCTTGTTCCAACCAGTCCTAGAATTTCCATCATAAACATTTTAACTAGCATTTCACCCTTTTTCTATTTTTTATATATAGGGACAGTCTATATATATCTGAAAGTATGCCTTCCAGGTCCCTTGTACTAGGGATGAACTATTGCTTTGTGAGCTTAATGTGATATGTCAGAATGAGTCTGAGTCATTGGATTTTACAGCCTGAATGAGTTATGTCCAGTTATCTTTTATGGCTTCCTTTTTCTTGCATGCTAGTGGATGTTTATAGTATCTCTTCTGGAGGAGATCCAGTGCAACTCTCTGTATAATATTGGCTACATATAAGCCTAGTAAATACAATGGTACCTCTACTTACGAACTTAATTCGTTCTGTGACCAGGTTCTTAAGTAGAAAAGTTTGTAAGAAGAAGCATTTTTTCCCATATGAATCAATGTAAAAGCAAATAAGGCGTGCAATTGTGGAAACCATAGGGAAGGTGGAGGCCCTGTTTCCTCCCAGGAGATTCCTAGAGAAGTCTCATGGAGGTTTCTCCCAGCCTTTAACAGTCCTGTTTCCTCCCAGGAGATCCCTAGAGAAGTGCCACAGAGGCTTCTCCTTACCTTTTCCAGTCCTGTTTCCTGCCAGGACATTCCTAGAAAGGCCCCACAGAGGCTTCCCCCTGCCTTTTCTGGTTACAGTTTCAGAGGCTCAGGTGTGAAAGTGGAAAATGGTTCTTGAGAAGAGGCAAAAAAAATCTTGAACACCCTGTTCTTATCTAGAAAAGTTCGTAAGTAGAGGCGTTCTTAGGTAGAGGTACCACTGTAGTAGCAAGAAGCTTTTTGGCATTAACAGAGTCCTCGACAAAATTATTTGGAATGGCGCTGTTGTTGCCTGAAGGGTGCACTATTATTACCAGTTATATGCAGATGTAGCTTTTGAGTAAATATGTTATCATTCTCCAGGAGTCTATCTGAAGATTCAGCTAATCATTCTCACCTAAAAGTTAAAAATACTGTAAGTAGAAGAAAATGTAATTTGAGTTCAGAGTTAGCTATTGACACAAGATAACAGACAGGTAGCATTGTGAATCCATTAGGCCCAAGTTCATGTTTCAGGCCCTAGCGGCAAAGCTTACATTACCACAGATGGTGGTTGCGGGAAAACAATGGAAAAGAGAACACTATGTACTCTTCCTTAGGTTCCAAAAGGGAAAACAGGAAATAAATGTGACAAATAAATAAAGAATAGTCTAAAGGGTTAGATATATTTTAATAATTTAAAGAAATATCATCTTTGAAGGAAAGCAAATGTACAGTAACATAGTAGACCTTTTCTATCTTGAATAGTATGGGATACTAAAATATGAAGATATTTCAAGGATCAGAGAAAAAGCTTAAGCAACTAGTACATATAAGTATAAACATGATTTGAATACATGAAATGAGTACAAATAAAAATAAAGGGACACATTAGGACAGGGAAGGTAGGCATGCAGGAGCACTTATGCACACCCCTTACAGACTGCCCCCCCATTCCTCTTACCATAGGAATGGGGTGAGGTCAACAGTAGACAGTCTAAGGTTACAATTTTGGAGTCGGGTAGTGTATTCCAGGCATTGACCACTCCGTTGCTGAAGTCATATTTTCTGCAATCAAGTTAGGAAAGGTTAACTTTAAGTTTGTGTCTATTGTGTGCTTGTGTACTGTTGTGTTTGAAGCTGAAATAGTCATTTACAGGTAGGATATAGTAGCAGATAATTTTATGAACTACGCTTAGGTCATAAACGCTTAAGTCTAAGTTGTCTAAGCCCATCTGCTGTGAGTAGAGGAGTGGAGGACTCTTCTCATGATATATCTCTAGACACGTTCAATTGTATTAATGTCTGATATGCAGTGGGGTTCCAGACAGATAAGCTGTATTCAAGAATTGGTCTAGCAAATATCTTATATGCTCTGGTTAATAGTGTAATATTACCAGAGAAGAAGCTATGCAAGATTAGGTTTATAATTCTTAATGCCTTTTAGGCAATATTCTTACAGTGGGCTTTGACACTTAGACTCTTAGATAGGAATACTCCAAGGTCCTTGACAGAATGAGGGTTGTCTACGAGGTCTTGTCCACTTAGCTTGTATTTTGTGTTCTGATTCTTTTTGCCAATGCGTAAGACAGACCATTTGTTGGTTGAGATTTGGAGTTGCCAATTGTTTGACCATTCTGACACAAAGTCAAAGTCTTTTTGAAGGGTAGCAGCATTGTCGGTGGTGATAAATAGTTTTACATCATTGGTGAAGAGAATACAGTTGCTTATAATATGGGGGGTATGATAGCAGTCTACAAATACTTGAGAGGCTGCCACAGAGAGGAGGGGAACACATTATTTTCCAAAGCATCAGAGAACCAGAAAAGGAGCACCATTTGGAAGTTGTCCAAGGAGACATTCAACCTGGAAATAAGGAGGAACTTTCTGACTGTGAGAGCAATCAACCAGTGGAACGGCTTCCCCGCAGAGGTGGTGAATGTTCCAACACTAGTGAACTTCAAAAAAAGACTGGACTACTATTGGACTATTGTGATGTAGGGCAATGATGGTGAACCTTTTTTTCCTTGGGTGCCAAAAGAGCATAGGCACATGCTATTGTGCCTGCGCGAGTGCCCACACCCATAATTCAATGCCTGGATAGTGTGAAAACAGTTTTCCCTGTGCCCTGGAGGCCCTCTAGAGGCTGGAAACAACCTGCTTCCCAACTTGTACTGGGCCCAGTAGGTTCGTGTTTCGCTCTCCCAAGCTCCAAATGCTTCCTTGGAGCAGGGAGAGGGTAAAAATGCCTTCCCCTATCCTCCTAGAGGCTCTCTGGAAGCCAAAAATGCCCCCCCCCAGAGCCTCTGTGTGAGCCAAAAATCAGCTGGCCGGCACACACATGCATGTTGGAGCTGAGCTAGGGCAACAGCTCGTGTGCCAGCAGATATGGCTCTGTGTGCCATAGGTTCACCATCACTGATGTAGAGTCTCCTGCACCAACAGGGAGTTGGACTAGATGACCTGCAAGGTCCCTTCCAATTCTAATAATAAATGAATAAATAATGTGATCGCAAAGGTCATTTATGTAAAGTATTAAGAGTGTTGGTCCTAGAACACTGCCTTGAGGGACACCACTATTAGCAGGTGCAGGATTTGATATAGCATAAGCATATTAATCATGAAACAAGTTGGATAAAATATAGAACCATTGTTACTGCTAAAAGTAATTGGTGTTATTATTAGTTCCTAAAAATAATCATCCGGTCCTACCATTGACAATAAGAAGAATTACATTTTGGATCCAGTAAGAAGATTGGGAATTCTATAAATATGCCATTGGGATAGAGTGAGTTTCTGAAATGATGAGTTGCAAAGCACAGCTTTACCAAAGAGTAAAGTAAAATATTTATTACTTTCCTGTCTTCTACCTTTCCATCATCCAGTTTATCTCCGTCTTTGAACAAAGCAAACTATCCTTTGTTGACTAAAAATAAAACTTATTTCCAAATATAAGTGCATCCAAAATCTTTATGATGCAATTTAAAAATGAATTTGGCATATAATACCATCATAAATCCAAGCACAAAATGACAAAAGACTCTGTAAAATAATAAATCTCAATATTTAAAAGAAAAAATATATGGAAAATATGTAAAGCACAGCTTCTCCATTTTTCCAATTTCTTAATAATGTAATAACTCTTTTCTGTATCACATGGCAAGAAGGAATGAGAAAGAAAGGGTTCATAACCAACATTCCAAACTTTTACCAACAGGCCTTTACTGGAGGGATTCTCCCATTTGGTGTTTTCTCTTCCCTGGATCTTTTGTCTCTACAGCTCCTGATGGATATCCAGCTCATTTTTTGAACTTGATATTTATCTTGTTATTTTCTTCCCTGTTTCAAAGTCTTTCTTTGTTCAGTTCCAGAGAGTTATCTTGCAGAGGGATTAATGGGCAGATAAATGAAAATAATCCCAAAATAGTTTTATAGTTGCTTCCAACATTTCAGTGGATTGGTAAAATGAAAAAGAAAACAAATAAGGAAAAGGGGATAATAGCAAATATATGGAAATATTAGACTCCAAAACTGAATCAAACATGAACGGCCATGAGAAAGTAACATTTCTTGAAGTAAAAATTTATTCTTGAGAGCTAGAAAGCTGTTTTTGATTCTGGATTTTGGCTTCAACTTTAATGCTTCAACCTTTAATGCACATCTTCATGAAGGTTGGCTTCAACCTTTAATGCACATCTTCATGAAGCAGCATCTCTTCTTATAAGGGCATTTAGTGATAAATAATAACATGATGATACATATACTGGATGATTTGGTGTAGCTTCTTAGCTCAAAATAATTATTTGAATAAATGGACAGTTGGAATGTTTCTCTTGCCAACACTCTTTTAATATTGATGAAATACAGGCAGCACTATCATAAATTGAAGGCCTAAAAGGTCAAGCTTTCCTGTAAATTAACTGCTAGCAGTATGGTGGTTGGATTTCTTATTGAGTAGCATTCAAAATACAGGGTTTGGTTTTCTTTTCTGGCCCTGCCTTATGATTTAGTTTCTGCAATTAAAAGTTTTAAAGCAGAATTTGCTTTATCACCAAGTAATGAGAAAATACTTGCATTGCTAAGAGGTCCGTGATAATCAAATTTTAAAAACGTAGGTATGAAATCAGTACATGTATACTGCTCAAAACAATAAAGGGAACACTCAAATAACACATCCTAGATCTGAATGAATGAAATATTCTCATTGAATACTTTGTTCTGTACAAAGTTGAATGTGCACAACAGCAGGTGAAATTGATTGTCAATCAGTGTTGCTTCCTAAGTGGACAGTTTGATTTCACAGAAGTTTGATTTACTTGGCGTTATATTGTGTTGTTTAAGTGTTCCCTTTATTTTTTTGAGCAGTGTATATTAATCATAAAGCTACCTTTCCAACCTTTGCTCTCCATGGCCAAAGATTGTGCTTCAGATATCTGGAGAATGCTAAATGGGGAATGCTATTTTAGAGCAATAACATAACAGAATCATCTAGGACATAGGTGTCAAACTTGTGGCATCACGTTGCCTTCATGTGACATTTTGCAATGTTTTTTTCCATTCGCGGAGCTGGGGTGGGTATATCCTGCGTGTGACACATCCGACCCACAGCTACTAGTTTGACACCCCTGATCTAGAACTAATCAATTTTTTAAATATAATTTCTAACTAAAATTATTATTTTTATTGCAGTAACCCAGTATTGATTGATTGGTTGGTTGGTTGATTTTGTCCATTGCACAACGAGAGTTATATTGGGTATACATATAGTAAGTATATAATGAAGATTATAGAGGATATACTCATAGTAAAATATATCTAAGAAAGAATAGAATAGAAGAAATAGGAATAAAATATATCAGTGAAAGAATAGAATAAATATAGGAAAGAAGAATGGTGATATGAAAACTGGTGATATGAAAAGGAACAGTGATCTCCTAAGTTGGCTCCTCTGTTCGTTATATCAACATTCTTGCTCACCCCCCCCCCCAATAATAATATCAGTGTTTGTAATGACATTCTGCTTTCATAGTTAATTTATGGTCTTACTCGTTCATACCCATTCTTCGCTATGAAAGTATATAATGGGGCTTGATAAATTGACACTTAAAGCTTGAAAATTAATGAGTAGTTAAAAAAGGGACTGTATTATTTTGTTAGAGATAGTAAGCTATGTTTCTGTTACAGATGAAAACATTACAAATTCAATTTGTCCCTCAGATGAATTGCTCAGGATCTCCCTGTAAACAACGTGATAGCAATATACAGATACTTGAGGGGTTGCCACAGAGAGGAAGGATTCACACTATTTTCCAGGGCACCAGTGGGCTGGACCAGGAGCAATGGATGTTCTGTGGTGGTTTTTTAAAAGATCTATTTCACAATTAGATGCATTAGTAATTGCTATCCTTTTCATATGGGTTGTCTACAAGAAACTCATCAGTGTACCAAGCAAGAACTGGTGGATGATTATTTTGGCATCAGGCTAGCATTGTAATTACTTTAGTAATTTGTAGTCCCTGGTACTTGCATTAAATAAATGTATCAGTGATTTGATGAATGAAACTGGATTGTGTAACAATTTGATGTGCCTACAATTTGTTTTTGAGCAACTGGACTAATAGTTACTCTTATAGTTACTCTAGCAATTGAAGCACGGGTTAGATATTGGGTGATTAATCCTATTTTAGGCATACTAGGTGACCCTAGACCAGTCATTCTCTCTTAGCTATAAGAAGGAGGCAATAGAAAACCATTTTAAAAAAACACATGGCAAAAAAACTGCAGGGATTTGTCCAAAAGTCACTACCCTGTTTTCACCAAAATAAAACATCCCCTGATAATAAGCCCAGTTAGGCTTTTGAGTGCATGGAAATAGCGCCAAGCACTTATTTCATGGTTCAAAAAAATATAAGACAGGGTCTTATTTTCAGGAATGCACGAAGTCGACACTGACTCAAAGCCATGCACACATACAAACCAAATATGGACTACCAGTAAACTTGTGAATGATCTTCTTCATGTATACTGCTAATAACTTTCATATTTAGCATTTTCCAATTTTTTCCAATTTGTTTGTTTGTGCATTGGCTCTGGGCATAACATAGAACCATGTCTGCTTTTAAATCTTGATTCAAATCTGGCATAAACAAACAGCTACAATTTCAAGTTTGAAACCACAGCTTGGATTCAATATTTTACAGAGCAATCCTAGCTAGCAAGATCATTTCATAACCTTTCTGAATCAAGCTTTTGCTAGTTCAAAGCTACTATTTTTTTCCTAGGAACGTTGAGACTGGATACTTCACTATACATTGAAATAATAGTTAAATTTTTGAAAAGTGCCTTTTTTCTGCCTGACTTAATTTTGGAAACAGTGTATGATTTGTCATTTTGGATTTTTTCCAATACTAGGATTATACTGTTGATGACTTATTGTCAATTACCTTTTCTGTATACATAATCAAAGTATTTCAAATATTAAAGTCGAAAAACATAACTAAGCATGACATTCTACATGCTTTCTGTATTAAAGTCTTTAAATGAGAATCAGTAGACTAAATAGCTCAAGGACTGGTTCTCAAAGGTCCAATTAAAAGTTAATTAATGTAGATAACCTAAATGACAATGCTATGCAACAGGAAGAAATTAGTTCCCTAGCTTGATTTTCTTTAAAATGAAAACTCCATTTGATTATTCTAAGTATTCCTAGATGAATTGTAATGAATATAATTTATAATTTGTTTCTATTATTCTTATTCTTTCTTAAGGATATTCTCTTAAGAGTACTTCTTTTTCAAACAATCTAGGATGTTTGAATAAATGTATTAAATTTATTAATTATTAAATAAACAAATAAATTATGATTAATTGCTGCTGAGCTACCAATTAAATGGCAAACTTCTTTTTTAAAAAATGAGAAATTGGAAACATTATTCTTTTATTAAAACAATAAAAATAAATCCTTTAATGGAATTTCTATAAACGGGATATATAATATCACAGCATGTGATACTATGAGGGCAAAAACTACTTAATTCCCTTTGTGTTAACTTCATTTCTCTCGATAAAATCTATTTTAGGAAAAATAAAAATAGCTTCATTGGCAAGGACAAAGTCTTTTTTTCCTTTAAAACAAATTTATCATTTGCCATTTATCATTTGTGGATTATTGTATGTGACAGAGGAGGGGGGGAAAATAAAAATGTTGACCAAAGGTCAAAAGTAAAAGGATTTTCCCATTTTGATATTATATGTATAGCTGGGTTCTTCAACATCCTGGATAATTCTACTTTAATTTCTTCTACTTTAAATTCAGCATATCAGCAGGCATATACACTGCCAATTGTATCCTTAGGTATGGCTAATTCATAAAGAATAGCGCAGAGCTGCATTGCAGTGTGTGTGCTTTCTGTGAGCAATTTAGCTCAGGCTTAGGTAGCAATATGCAATCAATTTTGCTTAGTGCAAACCCTTCCCTGCCTCCCATATAACTAATTCTTCTTTATATTTGGAACTGACACCTTGCTAAGTTGGTGTCATCATGTGTGCTAATTTTGAAAGGCTCTTGCTGCAGCTGAGACAAAAACTATGTTAAAGTACACACAGAATGAAAATATATAAGAATACAGTAACATTCTCCAAATTAATGGTGGCTAATACATAGGAAGGCAACCTGAAGTTTGAAAGCTATGTCAGGGGTCTCCAACCCCGTTAGGAACCAGTCTGCAGAACTGAAGGTGAGCAGCGAGCGAGCAAACAAATCTTTATATGTTTTTGCAGCCCCTCCTCAACGCTAGCATCACGCATGCGGGATAGCGCACACCCACACTCTTTTGGCACCCGAGGAGAAAAAGGTTCACCATCACTGCCTTACAGCATGCTTTCTAGATCAGGGGTGTCAAACTCACAGCCCACGGCCAGATGTATCACGCTCTGCATGCCCATCCCTGTTTTAGCGAAGGGGGAAAAGTTGCAATGCATCACATGACGTGTTTGACACCCCTGCTCTAGACGATTAGTGTCATTTAGAACTAGAAAGTTATTTCCCCAGGGAGCAAATGGAAAAGCTGTGTGAAAACTCAGATGGCAACTGACCAAAATGGCTTTAGATTTGTACCTTTCCACTTCCTATATTCCACCATTCAAATATGGCGAAGACCAATGCTATTTGGTGACTAACCTTTCTAAAACACCTCCCCATAAGTGCTCTTTCATAGGTTCAATGAATTTTAATTGTGTGATAGGAAATGAGATTCGATTTTACTACTTGAAGAAATGCAAACACACACATACCATTTGGAGTGATACTTGTAGTAATCATAGTGTTTATAATCCTGTATGTAAAAATGAGTTTTGAGCCTGCAAATTCTGGTCAACTTAAAATATTCTGCTTTGCTGTCTGTTATCCTTACCACTTGCTTCCAAACATCACAAGTGTATTATTATGTTTAATAAAATGACAAGCAAAAGCTTTCTTAAACTAGGAAAACTTTTAATACTCTGGCAGTCAAAAGAAGATTATGGTTTTTTTCCCCAGAAGAAATAAACAGCAAACAAAAATTTGCTTAAATGTGATTTATTCAGCATGTTGTAATTCATAGTTAAATTTAATGCATATGTACAAGAATGAAAAGTGCTAATCCAAGCAAATACCACCAATTGATATATATATTTGATATCTCCTAGTATATTCTTTATTAAGCGTAACAACTGTAAATCAACTGCTTGTTATTCTAAGCATATGACAAGCTGACACTTAAAACATTTATACAATTCTATTGTTATGGTTTGATCATGTATCTCAATTTATAATGCTATCTCTAACAATCATTCATGCTATATGGGTTAAGCATATATGCATGTTCAACTACATTGTATAATTCATAAATAACACAGAGATAACAGCAATCTACATCAATAGTAATAACTAAATGGATATTGAATCACATTTATACATTTATATTAATGCATTACTGAATTACAGTGAGTTTTGACACTTTTATCACAAATAACCAATAATTTACACAACTTTTGAAAATAAATATTCAGAAAATCTGTACTCATATAAACACAAACATATATATTTTTCATTTTAGCATTTCATTCTAAATTCTATTTAGAATAAAATAGACAATATACCCAGACAGTCCTTTATATATTTATTCCTCAATGGCATTTTGTGTCATTAATTTATTACTGTATTTTTCAGTGTATAAGACACACCTTTTCCCACCCTAACAGAGGCTGATAATTAGGGTTGTCTTATACTCTAAATGTAGCTTTTTCCCCCCCAGCCCTAACAAGCTGCTAACAATCTTCCCAGCTCTTACCTTGCAGGCTCTTTCATTGTTTCTTTCTGCAAAAAATATTTTCCAAGCCCTAAGACTGTACAAGGTTTTTTTCATTGCTCTAACTTGCTCTGAGTAAGTTTCTTTTCAGCCCTATCAGGTGCTAACGATGTTCCTAGCTCTTACCGGCTTGCAAGCTCTTGCATTCTCTGTGAAGAATGCTTTCCAAACCCTACCTTTAATTTTTTTTTCATTCTCTATTTGCTCCAAATCTTTCTTTCCAGCCTTAACAAGGCGTCAACAATGTTCCCAGCTTTTACTGGCTTGCAAGCTATTGCATTGTTACTCTCTGCCAAGAATGTTTTCCAAAACCTTTCTTTGTAGGGATTTTTTTCATTGCTTTACTTGCTCCAGATGTTTCTTTCCAGCCCTAACAAGGTTCTATTAATGTTCCCAAGCTGTTTCATTGTTACTCTCTGCGAAGAATGTTTTCCAAGCCCTAAGACTTTGCAGGGTTTTTTTCACCATTGGTCTAACTTGCTGCGACTGTTTCTTTCCAGCCCTAACCAGGTGCTAATGATGTTCCCAGCTTTTACCCGCTTGCAAGTTCTTTCATTGTTACTCTCTGCTAGGAATGTTTTTCAAACCCTCTCTTTGTTGGGTTTTTTTAAAATTGTTTTACTTGCTCAAAATGTTTCTTTCCAGCCCTAACTAGGTGCTAACAATGTTCTCAGCTCTTATCCACTTGCAAGCTCTTTCATCGTTACTCTCTCCAAAGAAGAATTTTTTCCAAGTCCTAAGTTTTTGCAAGGTTTTATCCATTGCTCTACTTGCTATGACTGTTTCTTTCCAGTTGCTAATGATGTTCCCAGCTCTTACTGGCTTGCAAACTCTTTCATTGTTACTCTCTCGGAATTTAAAAAAAAAAAAGCCCTTAACCAGGGGATAAAATAATGTGCTGAAGGTGACCAGACTAAGGACACTAGCCAGATGAATACCTTGTAAGCAGATTCTTTCCCTAGATTCTTTCCCCTATTTTCCTCCCCCAAAACTAAGGTGCGTCTTATATTCAGGTGTGTCTTATACTCTGAAAAATACGGTAATTTGATAGCTGTAGAAAATTTGGGATTTATTATTTTTTTATGGGATTTGGGATTTATGACTGTCCCCATTTGTTAAATGTTTGTTAAAAATGTTCTTTCAAGCACTATGTAACTAAGTAGAAGATTCACACGCTACAATAAAGTTGCCTTGTTTCCAATGAACCCTTGGCACATGAATCATCTTGACAGATTAACAGCTTTTATTTTGTTGTGGACAAAATTCTGCAAACCTTAGTATTAATTTAAAACACAAATGTTTTAATTTAAATTAATTTAAAACACAAATTTAAAACACAAATGAAATATCAGAAATAAGCAATTCTGATAACAAACTTCATCTACACCTACTCATCCCAAACTGACTGTAACTGGCATACTCTTCTGAATAACATAAAATAGGAAGTCTATCATGTTGACAGTAACCTTCTAAGGATATTGCATCTTGTAATAGTCTTTCCAGGCCTTGAAAGTTATCCAGAAATGGAAGTAACTTATGAACATTACTTAAAAAGCCTGGAAGGAAACTTCAGATTTACAGTGGCATAGGTTTTAGGCATTTCAAGGGTCATAAATGGAAGAATCTTCTGCCTTAATGCAATTCATTATATCAATACACTGAAAGAATATTTCAAAGTCTAGCAGCAAAGGTCTACAAAAACTATTACATTATTGTGTAGATGCCAGAATTTCTAAATTTCCAAACAATTAAGATTATACAAGGGATATGCTTTTTCCAGGAATTTAAATAAAAATACGGTTCTGCCAAACTTTTGAAGATTGGAAATACGCAGTCCTACTTTTGAAAAAAAAAAAAGTTGATCAAAAGCCACGTTTCTTTGGTTCCTTCATTGAAAAGCAATATACCAATTTCTAATTTCTAATACCAACTGGTGGAACATATCCATATATCCCTAAGGAAATTATGTATTCTTCAAAGGAGGCAAGAGGTTCATGAGCAGATCAATAAAGGACTGATATCCATATGAAGGTTCTTGCCTTTTTCAAAGCAGAAGAGGTCATGTTCAACCAACATCTCAATGAAGCTTTAAATTAATCTCTTATGTATTAAGATAATGACAATATTTTAACCAGAACTTGAGTTCTAATTAAACCCTAGATGCTCAGGAAAAACAGAAATAGTTTTCAAGGTAACATTAAATTGTGATTTTTTTTTCTTTTTTCTTGTAAAAAGTTTACTTAATTGACACATTTTTTTACTGTACCTAGCTTCAAGTTATTACAGTTGATATTTTTTTACAAATATCTAAGAAGTAGCTTTCTTTGAAGCCATCTGATAAGCAATTGCATAGACCATAGGAGTGGAAAGTTCATTATGGTTGCACTTATTGGTAAATTGGCAATATCTAAATAAAATCGATTCAAGCTTACCAGAAAAATTAATAAATATTGAATAATTTTGATTCTGTTTATTATTATTAGGGCTACATAGCTACAGTGGTTATGTTAATAATTTTGCAGACAATAGGTAGCTCTATTGCATATATTACAAATACTTTTGTTTTAAAATCACTGTTTTTCTCATTGTAATGAGTGAGTGGATCTGTATATATTTAGATAGCCAAATATAGTAAAGATAGAACCTAAAAACATTCTATATTCATATTCAAAAATATCACTTTGGTGCAGAAACATCTATGTCAATATATAGTTTTCTGTCATGGGATGTTTATGGCCATTAATTTGGATAGTTTTGAAAGGGAACTGGGAAAATACTTAAAGACAGGAACTATCAATAACTGCTCATCTTAATGACAGTTTGCTGTTCCAAAATCGTAAGTTGTTTAGATTCTACCCATTAACCATCCTCCTCCTCTTCTAGCTTTTCTGAAAATACAACATGCTTGATCAAGTGGATTATTGGACTGATACTTCAGGACTGTTGTGAGTTTATATTAATGTGGTTTTGATGTCTCAAAAAGAAGCACTACTAGATGTCAGATTTATTTTGATAAAGAACCAGAATTATATAAAGAAAAACATCTTTGTACAAGAGGCTGTACAAGGAGGTGTTGTTATTTGCTCTGGCATTGCATGGAGGTATTGAGAGCATAGTTATCAAAGTAGCAGCCAAGTTACATTATCATATTACCAATATACTGCTAACTTAGCTTTTGAATTCAAATCAATGGCATTATTTTTTCTGATTAATGAAGACTTCTAAAGTAATTGGTTATTTCAGTTGTACAACATCCATGAATCTTTTGTTCTGAAGGATGACAAGAACCAAAATGCATGCACAATGTACCTATGCCATGGGATTTTTCAATGTTTCCTCATTAACACCAAATAGTTTTCTGGCTGTTTCCTCGTTCCTGGTGAAGTATTTCCTGAGGAACTTTTTTATAATCTTCGATTGCTGCTTCCTTGGGAGCCTTCACAACACAAAGGACCACTGCTGAAAAAGTCCAGAGCTTCAGGCTGTACTGCCCCTCCTGTGAAATCATTGGGGTCTTCTGAGATGGGGTGACTCTTTCACCGCGTGCTTCCTTCCCCATATTTGCAGGTTTAGATTTATAAAAGGATTTCTGTGGGAGTTTGAAGAAACAAGAATGGTGGCACAGATGCAACAGATTCTTTTTTTCACTGCCTCCTTCAGCTTCATATAAAAGGGATGCAATCCAGTGACACAGATTCTTCTCCATACACATGATTAATATTTTATCAAGATTGACTCTTTATAGTGATTCCTTAAAATATGTCTATTTCCTTGAACAGTAGGTGTCTTCTTTCCCTAAAAACAGGAATTAAAGGAATTGTTTTAGTCTTGGTTGAATAAAGTCAATTTACTTTATTAGAGCCAGTTTTGTATAATGGAATGGAATGGAAAGGAATTAGAATAGAATAGAATAGAATTTTATTGTTCAAATGTGATTGGACACATGAGGAATTTGTCTGGGTGCATATGCTCTCAGTGTACATAAAAGAAAAGATACGTTCATCATGAATAATAAGGTACAACACTTCATTTATTTATTTATTTATTTATTTATTTATTTATTTATTTATTATTTAGATTTGTATGCCGCCCCTCTCCGCAGACTCGGGGCGGCTCACAGCAGGATACAACAATTCATGACAAATCTAAATATAATTTAAAATATTTAAAAAAACCCATATTTCTAAACAAACATACACACAAACAAACATACCATGCATAAATTGTACATGCCCGGGGGAGGTGGTTCAGTTCCCCCATGCCTGTCGGCAAAAGTGGGTTTTAAGGAGTTTACGAAAGGCAGGGAGAGTAGGGGCAGTTCTAATCTCTGGGGGGAGTTGATTCCAGAGAGTCGGGGCCGACACAGAGAAGGCTCTTCCCTTGGGGCCCGCCAACCGACATTGTTTAGTTGACGGGACCCGGAGAAGGCCCACTCTGTGGGACCTAATCGGTCGCTGGGATTCGTGTGGCAGAAGGCGGTCTCGGAGATATTCCACGTACAAATAAGCAATCAAATCATATTAGAAAGCAATATAGGATAGAAGCATCAAAGTTACAGTCATACGATCAATTGTGGGATGAGAAGGGTCATGGGAATGATGAGAAGATTAATAGTAGTGCAGACTTAGTAAATAGTTTGACAGCGTTGAGGGAATTATTTGTTTAGCAGAGTGATGGCATTCAGGATAAAACTGTTCTTGTGTCTAGTTGTTCTGGTGTGCAGAGTTCTATAGTGTAGTGGTTCAGACATCAGGCTAAAACCCAGGAGACTTTGCATTCCAGTCCCACCTTAAGCACAAAGGCAGCCTGGTCCAGTCTCTTTTTCTCAACCCTAGGAGGGAGACAATGGCAAACCACTTCTGGAAAAAAAAACTTACCAAGAAAATTGTGGAGGCTTATCCAGACATTCTCTGAGAATCGGACAAAATTGAATGGAAGAAAAAAGACTCACTCTACTAGCTGAAAAGATTGTTTTATATATAAAACATATAATGGAGATGTGATGAAGGTCAGACCAAAGAAAAACCCCAATCCCCAAGTTCCCAAACTGGTGCTCAGAAAAATTGCAAACTTATTATAGTGTTAATAATATAGATTAGATTAGATTAGATGAGATTTATTGGATTTATATGCCACCCCTCTCCGTAGACTCGGGGCGGTTCACAACAATGGTAAAAAACAATACATAGTAACAAATATAATATATAGCAATCTAAATTACAGTTTTAGGTTAAAAAAATCCAAAAGAAACCCCAATATATAAAAAACAAGCACACAGTCGAATCATACACAGAAACTACATGGGCAAGGGGGAGATGTTTCAATTCCCCCATGCCTGATGGCAGAGGTGGGTTTTAAGGAGTTTCCGAAAGGCAAGGAGGGTGGGGGCAATCCTAATCTTTGGGGGGAGCTGGTTCCAGAGGGTCGGAGCCACCACAGAGAAGGCTCTTCCCCTGGATCCCGCCAGACGACATTGTTTAGTCGCCGGGACCCGAAGAAGGCCAACTCTGTGGGACCTAACCGGTCGCTGGGATTTGTGCGGCAGTTAGTGCTTAATTTCTTCCTGCTCTGGGTTTCTGCCTCGTTGATCTTTAAACCATCTTAAAATAATTCTGCCCAGATTGAAACAGTCTTTCCATTAGAATGTTATCCTGTTTCTTAGCCATCTTAACTTTCTGTTCTAAGAAAGCAATTGTCAATCATTTTTCATCAAGTTGGCTGGGCTTACCAGATATGCATGTGTGTACTGTATATATGTATTATCTATGCCACACAGATAATTTAATTCATTAAATTGAATTATTTTATATACATATATATATATATACAGAATGAAAGAATAATAGCAAATTATAGCCGCCCCGAATCTTCGGAGAGGGGCGGCACACAAATCTAATAAACTATAAACTATAAACTATAAATTGCCGATACATAGTAACAAAATAACCATATTTAAAATGAAACTCATTTATAGCTGCCTGATAGGTCTTCAGGAGCTAGCTTTAATAGTAATGCTACAATAGTGCAAAGATTATAAACCCTTGTCTTGCAAAGAAAAGGTTTCTGGTATATAGGACCTGAAAAATTTTTATTACTATTTTTTCTTTCTTCTGAGCTCCCTATTCCTTGGGCTTTTTGGCGGAGGGTGTCTTTGGTCAGTCCCGTAGTATATTGTTTCATCATTTTTGGAGTAACTTAATTTCAATTCCCATGAAATCCTTCTGTTTCAAGTGACTGGAAAACTGATAAAGAGATGCATCACTGCAGTTAATAAAGAAAGAAGTATCCAGGGAAATGTGGGTAGTGAACAGAAAAGAGAAAAAATAATTAAAACTGTAGAAAACTTAACTAAGTTAATCCTTTAAGTATGGTGGCATTTCTCCTTTTGTGAAATACGGTATAAATTTGTTGGGATTAACTGTAGAAAAGTAAAGCACACCATCCAAAACAGTCAATTTAAGTAGAAAGAACACTTTAAATTCACAGCAGAAAAACACATTTGGAGGTTACATTACTGATGGACAGTGAGGAGAGCGGATGGCTAAACCCTAAGCCTAACCATGCTTCATTTCTGATTAGGGAAAACATTAGCCAGTTGTTGCTGCCTGTATCTTTTCTTTTATGTACACTGAGAGCATATGCACCAAAGACAAATTCCTTGTATGTCCAATCACACTTGGCCAATAAAGAAGTCTATTCTATTCCATTCCATTCTATTCTATTCTCCTTATGATTGAACAGTTCCCTGATATTTTAGTATATGAGGCAGTAGGAAAGAAGGCTGGTTATGCAGAGACTGAAGAGTAGGAGGAGAGACTCTTAATATGCGTGGGAAACACCAGGTTCCATACTCGAAACAGGGAGTAAAAAAATATCAAGATGGCCGTCAGTGAGTGATCTCAAAGCCTTTCCCCTTTTTGTGTACAGAGGGATTCAGCTTCACTCATATTGCCATGGTTACCATTTTGCCTTTTTGACACTTTCACACATTGATGCCAGTGATCTTAACCTCAGTAAACTGTACACCCACATCTTTAGCTGAAACCCAGCAAGAACCAAACCATGTCTTAGATGGAAAGACATTTCATGTTAACTTTTTTTAAAAGAATATATATTAACTTAAATCTATCAGAAAAACATGTAGTAAGTACTTTCAAATATATGTTTCATAGTGTCCCCTTTTTTAACCATGCATCCTGTGTTCTATGGACAAGCTCCCCACTCTTTTATCCTTCCAGAGACTATTCAAGATGTGACTTTTCCCAGAAATGTGGTGAATGGGATTTGGAATGGGACAACGTAGAGAAAGTGTGGTTGATAACACCAGATTTTCTGTTTTTAATTTATTGTTGGTAGTTTTATATTGTTTTATTGATTGTAAGATGCCCAGTTAATTTTAAAATGGGTAGCTGTACACATTTTAAATAAATAAAATTTTATTGCACTAACAATATCATGGTGCATGTTAACTGATCATTGGAAATCACAAGATAGCAATAAATCAACTCATGGAACTGGGTTTTTTTAAAAGTTCTATAACAAATTCTTCTCTTGTAGCAATTTATTTGGAAAGAGAAAACTTTGAGTCATTCTTAACATTGATTTTAGAAAGCAATTAGAAAGCAAATATAAAGAAATAAATGGTTTTGTACATCTCTACATTTCCTACCCATAATCAGTTCAATTTCTAGTACACAAGAAGAAACCTATTCAAATCAGTATGTTTTATTAGATTTAGAAGACTAACTTTTTTATGATGTTCCAGAACTTCATGTATATTCTTGGCACAAAAACCTGCGACTGTAATGGAAACTGAGAAGCCTTTCAAATATTGTGTCTGTTGGCAAAGAGCAACCAATTACACTAATATACAAATTCTGAAAACAGGCTTCTCTTGAAGGGGACAGTGAATCAGGATTCTAACAAAAGAGTACTTTAAAGTGTGCCACAACATGTTTCTCTCGTTCTGTTTCAATTCCCCAAACTTACATTCAGTTTAAAATGGGGAATAATAAATATGAATTGTGCTATCTAAAACAAACTAGTATTAATCTTATCTTTAAAACTCTCTTTTTCAAAAGCAAGTGTCAGAGTTCCAGGGTTTCTTCTATGAGTGTGTTATGGGCTTTTATATAACAAAAATATTATGATTCCTAGATGAAACCAAAATAAAGTTTATGGGGTGTTTTTTTCCTGCAATGATAAGTGCATACACCCATTTGGTTGCTCCAACTTCAGAGTTCAAGCAAGACTTGACTCCTAAAGGCTTATCCAGATTATCAGATTTCCTTGTCTCAGAAAGTTTTGGAAGACAAAAGTGGAAAACATTGTCCTGCTTTAGCTCTCCAGGGACATGTTTTTATGCTTCACTTCTGAAGTAAACTTTTCCATATTCTGTTGCCTTGAGCTTTGCTGGTGTTTGAAGAAAATACTTCAGCTTGATGTAGGCTAACCTGAGCAGTTTTAATGGCTATTATGCAGAATCAGGAACATCTCTGCAAATTAATCAATGTTTCCCATACTCTGTAATATATTTACTATAAATGCTGTAACAGCTCAATGTGTATACTACTTGTCTTGTAATTAGAATTTAGTTGGTTGAAATCCCAGCAGACTTTTTGGCACTATTGTTATTTTTCCCCACTGAGCTTTCTACTTTTCTCATTAGTGCAGTCTTCATCACTATTTTCAGTCATCTAATACAGAATGATACCTATGAACAACTATAGATTATTCGCGCTATTTGGAAGCTAAGGATGAATGACTGAAAAAAATTTTAAAACAATATGGAAAGTATAAAAACAATATATATATATTTTAAAGACCAAATAAGATCTGCTATTGTCAACTTTAAATGTATTAAATATTTTCAGCTTCTGTACAATTAGAAGCAATGTTCACGGAAGATCACAATGCATTGTGAGGGCAAGGCTTGCTTTATTATGGTTTGCATAGTATGCCACATATTTATGACTAATGACTAGCTACATTCATGAAACATGCTAAGACATTAAGCATGGATTACTCATTACACAATATGTTAAGATACAAATAAGCAAACTAACTCTGTGTGGATCAGATTAATAGTGTTCAAGGAATCAGATGTGCTGGATTATCTTTTCCCAAATGAGAGTAGACTTCCAGTTTCAGAATGTGTGAGTCAATACAGTTGACTGTCAATACTGTATCCCAGTATTGCTAAAAATACTGGGAGTTGAGGAGACATTTGGAGAATGCTAGTTTGAGGAACATTGACGTAAGAAATACGGTTATAAACGTCTCCATGTAAACAGCTCCATGTATGCCGCCCTGAGTCTTAGGATAGGGGCGGCATAATACAAGTCTAATACATTATTATGATTATTATGGTTATTATGGTTATTATGGTTATTATGATTATGATTATTATGATTATTATGATTATTGTTGTTGTTTGTTTGTTTGTTGTTGTTGTTGTTGTTATTATTAATTATGATTGTCACATGCAGATTGTTTTGTGCCTGACTGATCTTGTGCTCAAGATAAATAGTCATAGAAAGGGGCTAATGGAATAAGCTATTTGGTCTCCATTTTCTCTCAAGGCATTGTAGATAAGTGTATTTAGTGGATAGACATCTAATATTTTAGTCCCACACTAGATGAATTTGATTTTTAACTGTCTCACCCTAATCTTGAGAGCCAGTTTGGTGTAGTAGTTAAGATACCAGGCTAAAAACTGAGTCTTCCCATGGGCATAACCAGCTGGAGTCCTCTCTGTTGGCCCTAAGAAGATGACAATGGCAAATGACTTCCATCCATCCATCCATCCATCCATCCATCCATCCACCCACCCACCCACCCACCTATCTATCTATCTATCTATCTACACACATACATACACACAGAGAGAGAGAAAGACAGAGAAATATACACAGAAACACAAAACTTCCTGACCTTAATCTATAACTTCATTCTGAGATGAGCAAAAACGTACTTGTCAAAACAATGATACTCCTCACAAAGTTAGCTCAGTGTCATTGTGAGATATTCCTCACAATGTTAAGCCAGTGATTTAGCTCAGTACCAGAGGTCATGGTGTCCCCTTGCAACTACTTTTATTCTACCACTTTGTGCAAAAAGCAAGTCATGGATTTCTCTGAAAAAAAAATATTGGGGCAGAATACACAACCAGAAAATGTTTCTGATTTAAAAAAAAAATATCAAACTGAATCTTCTGCCTAAAGAAATCATGAATTCTATCCCCTCCTACCCTATTTTCCCCAAAATAAAACATCCCTTGATAATAACAAGCATCACAAGCAACTGTGTCCTCTTCCCCGACGATGTAAAACTCTTCAACACCACCGATAACACAACTGTTCTCCAAAAAGACCTTGACGCTGTTTCTGAGTGGTCTAACACATGGCAACTCCAAATCTCAACTAGCAAATGCTCTGTCCTAAACATTGGGAAGAAGAATCTGAACTCCAAATACGAACTGAATAATCAAATTATCACAGATAATCCCCACTCGGTTAAAGACCTTGGTATAATAATAACAAAAGATTTAAGTGCCAAAGCTCACTGCAACAATATAGCCAAAAAGGCTTCAAGAGTTGTAAACCTAATCCTACGTAGCTTTTGCTCTGGCAATCTCACACTACTTACCAGAGCTTACAAAACTTTTGCCAGACCCATCCTCGAATACAGCTCATCTGTTTGGAACCCATATCGCATCTCAGACATTAACACCCTTGAAAACGTCCAAAGATACTTCACCAGAAGAGCCCTTCACTCCTCCACTCGAAATAGAATACCCTACAAGACTAGACTTTCAATCCTGGGTCTAGAAAGTTTAGAACTAAGACACCTTAAACAAGATCTAAGTATTGCCCACAAGATCATATGCTGCAACGTCCTGCCTGTCGATGACTACTTCAGCTTCAACCACAACAACACAAGAGCACACAACAGATTTAAACTTAATATTAACCGCTTCAAACTTGACTGTAAAAAATATGACTTCAGTAACCGAGTTGTCGAAGCGTGGAACTCATTACAGGACTCCATAGTGTCATCCCCAAACCCCCAACACTTTACCCTTAGATTATCTATGGTTGACCTCTCCAGATTCCTAAGAGGTCATTAAGGGGCGAGTACAAGTGCACTAGAGTGCCTTCCGTCCCCTGTCCTATTGCTCTCCTATATCTCCTATACCTTTCTTCTATTCCTATATCTCTTCTTCTATTCTTTCATTGATATGTTCTATTACTATACCTTCTTTTCTATTCTTTCTTAGATATATTTTACTATGAGTATCTCCTCTATAACCTTCATCATGTATTTTACTATGTGTATATAGATATATACCCACTAAAACCCTCATTGTGTATTGGACAAAATAAATAAATAAAATAAAATAAATAAATAAAATAAAAATAAAATACGCCCAATCAGGTTTTTGAGTGCATGACAATAAGGCCAATCACTTATTTCAGGGTTCAAAAATATATAAGACCGGGTCTTATTTTCAGGGAAACACGGTATGGATTCCAGGCCTCCGTTTTCTTAATTGTTCCTCTGCAGTGTATTATCCTGCAGTTCTCAGCAGCTCTGCTCACTGCAGGGACCCTAACTGACACAATAATTTCATGCGTCAGCATTCTACATAGAAATGAAAAATCAGTCAGGGCAGCTGCAATAGTGGTACCTGCAACTCTAACCTGTTTTATGTAGGTTTTCAACATTTCTCTGCAGACTAAGCTATAAAATGGTGAGTATGCCTCTGCAAGAAAGCATGCCTCGGCAGTCTGCCTCTCGGATCGGTTGGAGAACTTGCACTTGCATGCTAAATTAGCTAAGGTGCAAAAACAGTCATGAGCTGTAAAACAGTATTTATATTCTGTGTCTAAGTTACAGTATGGTTGGGTTTAACAGATACAAACAGAATAGTTCTGAATACTTAAGCTGGAGTCCACTTAACCTTTAAGAATCACAATCCTGACTTATTTTTTATGGTATGTGAATGACAATTACTCTCTTAATGGGCAGTTACCCAACAGCACATTTCATTTGGTAGTCAATTAATTCTAGAGCTAACTTCCCGACAAAGAGGACATTCCTAATAAGATTTCTTAATTATGTGGCTCGGTCATTTTACAAGCACAAAATGACGAGGGGAAGATGGAACTCAGAGAAACTGTATAAAGTTTAAAACTATTAAGATTTCCAGATGCCAACAGCTTCTTTGCCATCTGATTTTTTTTTTGCAGTGAAGAAGATTCTTGACTATAAAAGATGAAGAGTCTACTTTTTCTGGTGCTGATTTTTTTCTGCTGGGCTGAGCATCATGCTGCTAACTTCACTCTGGAGCATGATAGAATAATCCATGTCCATGGTGAGTAAAAAAAATTCAATGAACAATTGTGATGCTGTAATAAAAAAAGGGTCATGTTTGCTACATTTACAAAACTGATTAGCTAACTGTGCTGCAGGGTTACATTTTTTATACTGCAGTGCTTTTTTAGGTTAGAATTGCAGTCTGCAGTTCAGCGTACCACATTTCTATGATTTTTGCCAAAGAAGCAATGTTACGAAAATCAAAATGCATGCATTTTAAACACAGCAAGCAAGCAATTAGGCACTCTGATAGATATCTGCCTACTCTATAATAAATAAGATCTAAAGCTCATCATAAGTAGACCTACATAGCACAGAAATATGGTAATGATGGATTATTAAAACATAGTGATGCAAAAATAGAGATCAGCAGCAACTTTAGACAACATAAAAAGTAGCTTACCTCCCCAGATAGATGCCTCCCCATTGCTTTGATTTCTATGAAATGCTACTTCTTAACATATTTTATGTACATCCATTCAAATCCTAAAGCTTATGATTGGCTGTGCAAAGCTTTGAGGCTATAGCAGAATGCAGCTGTTTTTTTTTTCAGTTCTGGCTTCAGTAGCCAAGGATCATCCTGTATGAAGCAAGCCAATACATTTATTTATGCAAAAATGACAGGCAGGATAAATGTCATGCAGTTTCTCTGATTTGTATAGCTTACATTTTGACAATTTAAGCCATACGGCCTATGGATATGCAGAATACACTCTGGAGATTCAGCGCAGCATAGGAAATGTTGGCCTCATTATAAATGGTGTTGCATATTGATATCTAGAAAGAAATGATTGAGCATCAGAACAACTTTGGGAGGATTGTAAGAGAGCAGTCATGTCTGAAATCAGATCTAATTTTCCAGGTCAAAATAGAAATGGAAAATAATAATGTGAATTAAAAATGGGTCTCAATGAATAAGATTGTTTCTGGTTTTAGAGTTATTATCAAGCTGCCTATGCTCTTTATTGACTACATTTATTTATTTATTTATTTATTTATTTATTTATTATTATTTGGATTTGTATGCCGCCCCTCTCCGAAGACTCGGAATGTAAAACTTTAAATAGCTCAATTTTGGATTTTTGTTCTAAAATGTTTGAGTTGTTTCTCACTGAAGAAATGTTATATATAATGTTCTGGAGGATCTTTGATTAAGGTTTGATTAAGAATAAGCATTTAGAAGGATCTTGCATGGTAATGGGCATCACCAATGTAAGGGTACAGGGGGAAAAAGAGAAATGGTAAAGAATTTATTTTCCTAAACTGAAAATGTGGCTAGCCAAATACTTAAGAAAGTTGACATAGGTCAAAAAATTGACATAAAATCAGTAAAATATGCCACTAAATACATTATAAGTCAAATACATGGCTTAGAAGTAACTGTTTTTAAGGAAGATGGATAATGGTGATGACGATAGATAGTCTTTAAAGGAAAAAGCTTCCCAGAATAGTTGTAACAATTGATTCAATTATTGTAGAGAATTCTGTTTTCAAACTGACAGCTATTGGAGATGCTTCAGTCTATATTTCCCACACTGAACAAAGATTACACAATCTTCAAGATGCCAGCCAACACTTTAACAGTAATGAAAAAGCGTATGCAATTTGGGTACAATTGAAAATTCATCCGCTTTAGGATCAAGTACAAGATTCCCAATTCAAATAATGTTATTTTTTTTCAGTCATAAACATTCTGAATAAGGATTCATATATATTCTCACCATGAAAAATTATTACAATACCTTCCTGAATTTGGTGACCCACAGATAGAATGAATTCAATTTTCATGGTTACCTTGAATTTATTTTTAGCCTCTCCTATTTATAGTTGCAATTAGTTATATAATTAATTTAATATGAATTAAGCTCATCTGAATTCTATATCAATCAATAATTAAAAAGTATTGCTCATAGATCATATGTAGTAATAATCTTTATAATAATAATCTATGAAAATTATTTGGGAGATTTGTTGCAGGATAAAAGCATCATATTTTGGCATTTTCTCCCCTCTTGTGACAGAACTGAACAACTAAACTGAAAGAGCCAAATAAAAATAAAATGAGTCACTGGTTCCACAGTTAATACCAAAGGAGTTCTACTTAAAAAACAAAATTCAACACTTATAATCAAAGCAATGAGCCTTTCCAAAAAGACATCATCACTTTCCATTCACTTTTAATCACAAAATATTTAAGTTGACACAGATCTGCAAAAGCCAAATAGGCGGAAATTCAAGGATTTATCATGAGCCAATATGTAGGTTCATCAAACATGAAAAAAGTGATATCAATACCAATAACACATGAATTGTGTTTATAAAGTGATTTTTCCCAATTTGTTAAATGCAAAATTTCCGTGAGTTGTTTATAGCAAATTTATCAATACAGTGTTCCCTCTATTTCCGCTGGGGATGCGTTCCGAGACCGCCCGCAAAAGTCGAATTTCCGCGAAGTAGGGATGCGGAAGTAAATACACCATTTTTGCCTATGGACAGTATCACAAGCCATCCCTTAACACTTTAAACCCCTAAATTACCATTTCCCATTCCCTTAACAACCATTTACTCACCATTATTACTGGTACTCACCATTGAATAAGACACTTAGTGATCCTGATATTTATAAACATAATTATTTATTAACAATAATCTTTTTTTTTGTTATTTATTTGCAAAAATTATTAGTTTGGCGATGACATATGATGTCATTGGGTGGGAAAAACCGTGGTATAGGGGGGGAAACCGTGAAGTATTTTTTAATTAATATTTTTTGAAAAACCGTGGTATAGGCTATTCGCGAAATTTGAATCCGTGAAAATCGAGGGAACGCTGTACTAAAAATCCATTAGAAAAAGGAATAAAGTGCAGGTTTTTTTCATACATGTGAGGATTATGGTTCATTGAATATGATGAGACTCATTACCTCATGCCTTAATGAATAGCAGACTGAATGTGGACTAGCAGGATGATGTAGCTGTGAAAAAGCAAAATGCAATCCAGGCTGTAAGGACAGATATTGTATGTAGCATCAAAATCAAGAGAAATAATCATTTCTCTATTCCATGTTGGTGAAAACATAACTGGAATATGCTATCCACATTTTAGATGAACACAGGGTGGTCCAGATTAAAGCCACTGAGATAATAAAGTGTATGGAAATAAAAATTAAAGAGGAGTACAGTGATCCTCCGGTTATTGCGTTCCCGACCATTGCGAACAGGCTAATTTGCGATTTTTCAACCCGGAAGTAAAAACACCATCTGCGCATGCGTGCCCTTTTTTTCTATGGCCACGCATGCGTAGATGGCGCCGGGCAGATCAGCTGCTGGGCGGCTTCCCTGGGTCTTCCCCCTCTTGCTGGCGGGAGGGCGAGAAGCCCCCCCCAGCACCCGCTCACCCGCCCTTCGCCACTCGCCCGCCCTTCGCCCGGCCACCCGGGTTCGTTTGGCTTGAGGGCTCAGTTGGGAAGGTGCGCGGGTGTTTTAAAACGTCGCCGCCGACATGGGGGGCTCGCTAGCACCCCCCCAAACCTGGGTTGGGGGTTCGGGGGGGTGCTAGCGAGCCCCCCATGTCGGCGGCGACGTTTTAAAACACCCGCGCGCCTTCCCAACTGAGCCCTCAAGCCAAGCGCAGAAGTTCGCCTTTGGCGCTTGGCTTGAGGGCTCAGTTGGGAAGGCGCGCGGGTGTTTTAAAACGTCGCCGCCAACATGGGGGGCTCGCTAGCACCCCCCCAAACCCGGGTTGGGGGTTCGGGGGGGTGCTAGCGAGCCCCCCATGTCGGCGGCGACGTTTTAAAACACCCGCGCACCTTCCCAACTGAGCCCTCAAGCCAAGCGCAGAAGTTCGCCTTTGGCGCTTGGCTTGAGGGCTCAGTTGGGAAGGCGCGCGGGTGTTTTAAAATGTCGCCGCCGACATGGGGGGCTCGCTAGCACCCCCCCAAACCCGGGTTGGGGGTTCGGGGGGGTGCTAGCGAGCCCCCCATGTCGGCGGCGACGTTTTAAAACACCCGCGCGCCTTCCCAACTGAGCCCTCAAGCCAAGCGCCAAAGGCGAACTTCTGCGCTTGGCTTGAGGGCTCAGTTGGGAAGGCGCGCGGGTGCTTTAAAATGTCGCCGCTGGCATGGGGGGCTTCCTAGCAGCCCCCGGACCCCCAACCTTGGAACGGCGGGCGCGGCAGCAGCGAGGAGTTTGCGTGGGCGGCGGGGAAACCCCAATCTTCGGCTCCTCGCTGATGCGGCGGAAGTAAAAACACCATCTGCACATGCGCAGATGGTGTTTTTACTTCCGCAGCGCTACTTTGCGAAAACCCGCGAAAACCCGCGAAAAGCGCAGAAGTTCGCCTTTGGCGCTTTGCTTGAGGGCTCAGTTGGGAAGGCGCGCAGGTGTTTTAAAACGTCGCCGCCGACATGGGGGGCTCGCTAGCACCCCCCCAAACCCGGGTTGGGGGTTCGGGGGGGTGCTAGCGAGCCCCCCATGTCAGCGGCGACGTTTTAAAACACCCGCGCGCCTTCCCAACTGAGCCCTCAAGCCAAGCGCCAAAGGCGAACTTCTGAGCTTGGCTTGAGGGCTCAGTTGGGAAGCCGTGCGGGTGCTTTAAAACGTCGCCGCCGGCATGGGGGGCTTCCTAGCAGCCCCCGGACCCCCAACCTTGGAACGGCGGGCGCGGCAGCAGCGAGGAGTTTGCATGGGCGGCGGGGAAACCCCAATCTTCGGCTCCTCGCTGCTGCGGCGGAAGTAAAAACACCATCTGCACATGCGCAGATGGTGTTTTTACTTCCGCAGCGCTACTTCACGAAAACCCGCTCATTGCGGGGGGTCCTGGAACGGAACCCTCGCAATGATCAGGGGATCACTGTAGTTGATGTTTTTGCCTAGAGAAGAGAGATCTTCAGGTGAAAGCTAACTACAAGTAGCTGAGAGCCGATAAATAGATATTGGGCAGAGTTATTAGAGTTGTTTCAGAAAACAGGAAACGAAAGATGTGTCACAATAATAAGAGTGTATATTGGTTGTTAATATTTAAGTAATGTTCAACAAGGGAAGAAATTACATTACCTCTTTCACTGACAGTATTTGAACAAATGCTTTTGGCCTTTTTCAAAAAATGTGCTGTAGTAGAATACTTCTGCATTGGGCATAAGTTTGGATAAAAGTCTTTTAAGACTTTCATTCTGTGATTCTATAAAATATGCTCCAAATATATGTGCATATATACCTCAATGTGCACATGTTTTTTCCATCCTTTCAGAACTGCATTTTTCACAAGATGAAACAGGCCTAAATGGTCCTAGGATATGAGGATTCTATTTGTCAAGATACATAACAGCTGCAAATAAGTGGAGTGTGTGTGTACCCATAAACTCATTTATACTGTTGGAATGCCCTGTGAGATAGTAAGAGCACTAGGTGGCACTATTATTTTAGAAAAGTATATAAAAATAAAAATATGAAATTATCTGGATCCAGAACAAGAAAGTTGTTTCTGATCAGGCATGGACATGCTCATTGTTCCTGTCAGTAGCTGCACCTTTTCTGGGCTTGCATGGTAGTTTTTTGTTCCCAAGCTGGGGGGTGGGCACAAACTTTGGAAAATGCATGCCTGCTTTAAGGAACTGTTAGCAGGTACAGTAAGACTATGGTCGTGTGTCCAAAACACTTTCACCACATCGCTGCACTATTCCTAGAAACGGAATAGGATGAAAACTCTTTTTTTCTGTTTACTATAACTACTCCCTTCCTGAATGCCAAGGAAGGAAAGAAAGAAAGACGGGAAGGAGGGAGGGAGAGGAAGGAAGGAAGGAGGGAAGGAAGGAAATCATTAATGAAATATAAATTGGTCATTTACTCAAACGTTCACTAAATATGCTCATAGTTTTATTTCAACTTTGCTTTACAGATCTGCAAAGTTGGTCTCAAAATTACCTTTTTATCACATTTTCATATCAGTTTGTCTCTTGTATATGTGCAGCGTAGCATAAGTATCTAATGATTAGATTTTAGAACATTGTAACAATCCTAAAAAGCTTTAATTTGTCAACATAATTACAATGCACTTTACAAGCTATAAAAAGTTTAGGCTTAAAGTTTCTTAAAATCTTATGTGGTGAATTATTTTTATTACTTACTGTATTCCCCTGCAAAGCAAAAATAATATAGGACATGTTACTACCAATTTCAGGAAACCCCTCTGAACATATCTATAATTAATAGATATGGATCTATGAATGGTTTCCTATGTTATTGTCAGGCCGAAGCCAGAATGCTTGCAGGGTTTGGCCTGCGAGATTATGCTATGTTCTTTTGGAATGTTTCTTGCTGTGGGAAGAGAGGAGGGGCGGTTGCATGAAGAGTTAGAGGCAGAAAAAATAAATTCCTTTTAGAGTTCCAAGGTCATCTTTTGCAAGGACCAGGCCGGAAGAAGATGGGCGTGTATGGAACAGGTGGCAGATGATTAGTGGTCCGTGTGATGAACTTGTGGTTGAGGAACAGAAGAATTAACTGTAACTTGGAAGTAGAAATCCTGGGGAAATCCAATCTGGGTTTCCCTATAGACATGCCAAGATGGCTCTAAGAGTAAATTGGAACTTTGAGGAAACATTTCCCTTGGACTCTGATTAAACTTAGATGTTAGTTGGAACGCTGACAGTTATTCTATATCAAAACACATTTCTAGACGTGTTTTATTGCTTCTTTCATATTGCAAAACTTCAATACTTTTCTTAACTTAGATTCTACTTCCTCATCACTGTCCCATTGTAAATGAATATTTTATTCAACCAAAATTAGTTGGAACTTATTTCCAAATCGAAATTTCTATATGGGAGAAGGGATTTAATAATGACAATTGAAATGAATCACTATTGTTACTATTTTGTTATTCACTCATATACAGAAGGCAGAAAGAATAATAAATGACTTTTATAATTTCAGGATATAATAAATTCATTGGTTTTTTATACTTTCTGCCTCCAACATTCTAACAAGAAAGAGATAGTTGTATTTCAGGCCTATTTCAGAGTGCTTGTAAAATATTTGAGAAAATAGAATCAGGGTGATATTGCGGCTGATTGCTATGTTCAGATTGGGAATTCCAGTTTTCCCCAAGGCAAAAATGTGTTATATAATACTTATGACTCAGTGAGACTCTTTGGATTTTGTAATTGTTTAAAATATAATTTGATGCAAGCTTTCAGCACATATTGATGTGACTGAAACTTAATAAGTGGAAAATGAATCATATACGCTTTTTAGACGATTTGTTTTTCATAAGAATAGAATAGAATTTTATTGGCCAAGTGTGATTGGACACACAAGGAATTTATCTTGGTGCATATGCTCTCAGCGTACATAAAATAAAACATACATTTGTCAAGATTCATGTGGTACGACACTTAATGATTGTCATAGGGGTCAAATAAGCAATGAAGAAGCAATATTAATAAAAATCTTAGGATATAAGCAACAAGTTACAGTCACACAGCTAACATGGGAGGAAATGGGTGATAGGAATGATGAGAAAAACTAGTAGAATAGAAGTACAGATTTAGTAGAAAGTCTGACAGTGTTGAGTGAATTATTTGTTTAGTAGAGTGATGGCGCTCGGAAAAAAACCTGTTCTTATGTCTAGTTGTCTTGGTGTGCAATGCAGTTTTTCAGAATATTAATTTAACAAATTAGTTATCTCCCTTTCCCACAGTATATGGTAGTTTGGTGTAATGGTTAAGGCATCAGACCTTGAAACTCTGAAGCCATCTGGGTAACCTTGGGTCAGTCACTCTCGCTCAGCTCTAGGAAGGAGGCAATAGCAAGCAAGTATTGAAAGACCTTGCCAAGAAAAATGCAGGCAATAGCCCAGGCATCTGCCATGAGTCAACACTGCCTTGAAGGCACCACGCTACCCCACCCAAAAAAAGAGAAAGGATTCCACTTTTTGGAATTGATTTCAGGTGTCATGAAAGGACACCAAATTCTTACAAGCTATTCTAATGGTCTCAAATATCATCCTTTGGAAGATTATGAAGTGCAAGAAGTTCTGAAGAAAATAAATGTTTTGAGCCCAAGCAGGATTAAAACTGGCAGTGTACTAGGTCCTACTCTTTTCATCCTATACATCAATGACCTCTGTGATAATATCGCAAGCAACTGTGTGCTTTTTGCCGACGATGTGAAACTATTCAACACCACTGACAACACACTCACTCTCCAAAAAGACCTTGACTTTGTTTCAGATTGGTCTAACACCTGGCAACTTCCAATATCAACCAACAATTGCTCTACCCTCCACATCGGCAAAAAGAATCCAAACTTCGCATATGAACTGAATAAACAAATTCTCGCAGCCACACTCAGTAAAAGACCTTGGAATACTAATATCAAACGACCTAAGTGCTAAAGCCTACTGCAACAATATCGCCAAAAAGGCTTCCAGAGTTGTTAATCTGATCCTACGTAGCTTCTGCTCTGGCAATCTCACACTACTGACTAGAGCCTCCAAAACCTATGCCAGACCCATTCTCGAATACAGCTCATCTGTCTGGAACCCATACCACATCTCAGACATCAACACTCTCGAAAACGTCCAAAGATATTTCACCAGAAGAGCCCTTCACTCCTCCACTCGAAACAGAATACCCTATGAAAATAGACTATCTATCCTGGGTCTTGAAAGCTTAGAACTGCGGCGCCTAAAACACGATTTAAGTATTGCCCACAAGATCATATGCTGCAACATCCTTCCGGTCAACGACTACTTCAGCTTCAACCGCAACAACACAAGAGCACACAACAGATTCAAACTTAATATTAACCGCTCCAAACTTGACTGTAAAAAATATGACTTTAACAATCGAGTTGTCGAAGCGTGGAACTCATTACCGGACTCGATAGTGTCAACTCCCAACCCCCAACACTTCTCCCTTAGACTCTCCACGATTGACCTCTCCAGGTTCCTAAGAGGCCAGTAAGGGGCGTATATAAGTGCACTGATGTGCCTATCGTCCCCTGTCCAATTGTCTTTCCTTATCTCATATGTCATATATATTCTCTCCTTATCTATATCTATATATCTATATCTATATCTATATCTATATCTTTTCTCTCCTTATCTCTTATATCATATATACTCTCTCCCTCCCATCTACTTCTCTTCTTTTTACTTTCTATCGTCATATATATTACTTAATGTCTATTCTCTTCCATATGTATTGTATATTGGACAAAGAATAAATAAATAAATAAATAAATAAATAAAATACTTATGGATGAAGACAGTAGAATCAGGAGAATGCCAATCCTTTTGGATAGTCTCTGAAGGAATCAAGAAAGGGCACTGATCTACAGTCAATATCCATCTTCCTTAGGCATTAGTTCCAACCAGTGCTGATGGTGGAGGTGGATATGCCCAGAGACACCTACTTCTATCAGTTTCCCAGAGATCTGACCTGTCTCCATTCCTTTCAGAATCTACATGAATCTGTGGAGGTTATATGTTGGTACAGGATTTGGTATTATCGGTATGGTGCATTTATGCATCTTGTCTCCAGAGTAATGCTAACCTGGTGCCTATAGATTGTCAGCATCTGGCAGGAATAAATATTTGCAAGCTGTTATAACCAAAACTGACTTTCTGCAGACTGCACAAAATTCAAAGCGAAACATATCAGGAGTGAAATCCAGCAGGTTTTGAAAGGTTCGGGAGAACTGGTAGTGGAAATTTTGAGTAGTTCAGAGAACTAGCAAATGACCCCAAAGTTTGTTTGTTTGTTTGTTTGTTTGTTTGTTTGTTTGTTTGTTTGATTGTATGCTGCCCCTCTCCGTAGACTCGGGTGGCTCACAACAACAATAAAACAATTGTAGACAAATCTAATAATTTAAAAACATTTTTTAAAAAACCCATTATTAAAGCAGACATACACATAAACATACCATACATGATTGTATAGGCCCGGGGGAGATGTCTCAATTCTCCCATGCCTGATGGCAGAGGTGAGTTTTAAGGAGTTTACAAAAGGCAAGGAGGGTGGGGGCAGTTCTAATCTCGGGGGGAGCTGGTTCCGGAGGGTCGGGGCCACCACAGAGAAGTCTCTTTCCCTAGGACCCGCCAAATGACATTGTTTAGTCGACAGGACCTGGAGAAGACCCACTCTACGGGACCTAATCGGTCACTGGGATTCGTGCAGCAGAAGGCGGTCCCGGAGATATTCTGGTCCGATGCCATGAAGGGCTTTATAGGTCATAACCAACACTTTGAATTGTGACCGGAAATTAATCGGCAACCAATGCATACTGTGGAGTATTGGTGTAACATGGGCATACCTTGGGATGTGGGGTGGGAATGGAGATTTTTGCAATATCCTCCCCTCAGGAGTGCGGTGGGAATGGAGATTACCACACCACCAAGCCATGCCCACAGAACTGGTAGTTAATAAAATGGATTTCACCACTGAATCAAATCCCATATAAAAATTAAAAACACAGCACCAAACTGAATCTTTCCAACATGGAGTGGCTTTGGGTTTGTGGAATCCATGGGAAATTCTCTCACTCTTGATATGGTTATATTCTCCATGATTAGAGATAGCTGCAATTTAAGAGTTGTCCTAGACTTACAGTTCCCACTTTGAAAATGAGATGATACTTTTATGTAAGAGGGCTTTTGCAAAGTTACACCTTAAATGCCAGTTACAATTTTTCCTTAGCCTTACTCACAGACATTAATGATCTAATCTAGGAACTACCAGTTGGGCTACTATAATTAATATTGCCCGGAGCTAGCTTTAAAGAAGATTCAGTATTACAATTGATAGAAAATGTGGAAGCCCAGGTAATGATGAATGTATCTTGATATAATTAATGACATCTGCTAATTCAGGAGCAGCATTGGCTACCAGAGAATTTGAGGATACAATTCAAGATGCTGGTTGTCACCTTATGTTACACTCAGAAATCAATTTGTACCGTAAATGGCTCTAGATCTAGTTATCTGAGGGACTGCCTTGGATATATTTCTTGCTCCATCCAGCCACATCAAATTAGGTCAGGGTTTTTTTCAGTTTTTTCCAGGTCCTTTCCCTATTCATCTGTCATTGATGGGATCTTGGTAATAGGCATTCTCACAAATTAGTTGTACCTTTGCGAGTTTCTTCCTTATGGTGATTCATCTGCCTTCGGTTTCAAGAAGTGTTATAGACCAACACAGTCTATCCTGCACAGGAAAGTATCCTATAATTTGAATTTGCTTTTCTGCATGTGTCACATTTCTATGCATTGATCCTTACTTTTCATCATCATCATCAACAATAACAATAAGGAAGAGAAAGAGCAGGAGATATTAAATCATATTGTATATCTCCATAGGTTTTACACGCTTAGGAATGTGACTATTTTACACGGTTTAGTATATTTCAGCCATTCTAATCACTGTTTTCTTTTTTCCCAACATGTTTTAGAAAATGAACCTCACCTTCTTGTGAAAGTAGAACAAACTAAAATCTTCTCACATCGTGGTGGAAGTGTTACTCTGCCATGTAAATTTTACCGTGACAATGCATTGCCTGTCTCAGGATTCCATAGAGTTCGTGTTAAGTGGACCAAACTCACTTCAGATTACCTCAAAGAAGTAGATGTCTATGTTGAAATGGGCTACCACAAAAAAAGTTATGGTAATTACCAAGGAAGGGTATTCTTGAAGAAAAGCACTGAAAATGATGCCTCTCTGGTAATCTCAAATTTAATGTTGGACGATTATGGGAAATACAAATGTGAAGTTATTGAAGGTTTAGAAGATGACTCAGCTGTTGTAACTCTAGACTTGGACGGTAAGCTTCATAGCTAAACAGAAATTATTCATTAAAAATATTGCTATTACTATTGTTCAGAAAACATAGCTTTCATTTCTAAATCTAACCAGTCAGATTATATTTTTTTTCTTTAATTAATAAGAAGGATTATTGGATAAGTTATGTTACTTAACCTACATTTTATTTTGCAGAAGTTTTTGAAAGGAGCTTTGTTTATTTCTCTGTTCAAGCTTTATAAAATAATTCAATTCAAGACTTTAGGGTAACTAGCTCTGTCCCTAATATCATACAGATGCTACGTGTCCATAATATCGGGACAAGCCTTATGGAGGCAGAAGGCCTTGTTTATAAGTGAAAGTCTATATGGAATCTAGATTGCGTGAATGTGCCCTCTGCACATGTTATTAAATCCAAAACATCTTTGCTTTAGGTTCTGTGCATATTGAATTCAATTCCAAAGCAGCCTGACTTCTGAGCAACTCTGGGAAGCTTACAAAGAGAATACAGAGAGAGAGGGGGAGGAAGAGAGAGAGAGAGAGAAGAAAGTAAAGTTTGGGATTTTTCCCCCATGTAATATTGTGAGTGCTTTTGCAACATTTCGGCAAGATCACATTCACCATCCTCAGGCTGAAATCTTTGGCTTCGTACTGCTGTGAATACAGTTTGTTTGCAACTGCCATTTTTTTTCTTTATAAATAGTAGTGGGGTGTGTGGAATGCCGGATCAACTGCTGCAAGTAGGTGGGATGGCTGTGTTGATTGGTTGGTGGAATCACAAGACACAGAACAGGATAACGGCATTGCCCTCCTCCCTTACATTAAAGACATCACAGATAAAATCAGCAAAATTTTCCACAAACACAATATCAAAACAGCCTTCATCACTAACCAGAAAATTTCCAACATCTTAAGAAACCCCAAAGACAAAATCCACCTTAAAAACCAAAGAGTCTATGAAATACCATGCAAAATCTGCACATCCACATACATTGGACAAACTAATAGAAGAAAAGCACGCATTGCAGAACACAAAAAATGCAATCAGAAAAGAAGAAAAAATGTCCTCCCTTTTCCAATACATTAAAAGATGGGACATGAAATTGACTTCGAAAAAAACTAAATTAATCTCCAAAACTGAACACCCATATAAAAGAATAATCATGAAAGCCATAGAAATAGAAAAACACCCGCTCAATATGAATAAACGTGATGATACCTCCCGCCTACCAGACATTTGGAAGCTTGCCCTAGTCAAAAAATGAATCACAATCACAACTCCACCATGTCAATCATCTAACCAAATGTGATTCCACCAACCAATCAACACAGCCATCCAACCTACTTGCAGCAGTTAAGCCAGAATTACACACACACACACACACACACACACACACACACACACACACACACAACTTATAAAGGGGGGGAAAAACAGACAGTTGCAAAAAAACTGTCCAAATCAAAGACAGCATACAAATCAAATAAATAAATAAACTTCAGCCTGAGGATGCAACCTACATCCCTGGAGCCACATGTGGTTCTTTCATCCCTCTGCTGAAGTTCCCTGTCGCTCAAAATACATGTCACAACTGCCAATGTGTAACACCCATCAATGCGCAATCTATTAAGCTTTTCAACCTCTGGGAGGTCAACCATAGATAAATCCAAGAAAAGAAAAGTTTCAGAAGAAAACAAAATCTTTAATTCAACTATATATATTAGCTTGTGGCCGTTCAGGAAACAGTCAGCCATAGGAAGAGTTTTGTGGCTCCCGGTGTTTTCAGTTCTGATTAATTAATTAATTAAGCAACCATCTTTTTCCTTTCTGCTCTCTTTTAGGCATTGTATTTCCTTATTTCCCACGATTGGGTCGCTATAATTTAAACTTCTATGAAGCTCAGCAAGCCTGCCTCGACCAGGATGCAGTTATAGCTTCATTTGACCAGTTATATGAAGCATGGAGGTCAGGACTGGACTGGTGCAATGCAGGCTGGCTCAATGATGGGTCAGTGCAATATCCAATTAGAAATCCCAGAGACCCTTGTGGTGGGAAGAACACAGTGCCTGGAATCCGGAATTATGGCTTCTCAAGTAAAGAACAAAACAGATATGATGTCTTTTGTTTTACCTCTCATTTTACGGGTAAGTAACTCTCTGTAGGGAAGTGTAACACTAGATATTAATTTTTATTTATTTCAGAAGGAATTGTAGCTCAGATGTTCAAAGTGTTTTACATGCAAAAAGACCACAATTCAGTTTCAGTTCAAATTCAATTCAGTTCATCAATTCTTCTGTTTACAAAGATCAAGCATTAGATCATGGAAACACAACAGAGCTGGTGTTATAATAGGAGATGGAAACTTTTTGATATTATTTGGAATGTTAATGTGATAATAATTATCTCACACATGATTACTGTTGTTGGACAGCTGATCACAAAACAGACATTTATCAAAAGCCATACCAATAAAGTTGCTCACAGCTATGACCTGAAGTTCCCAAAAATGATGGCTATATTCTCAACTTCTCATTGTCTCTTTTCCAAGGCAGGCAGGCACATTTCCATACAAAAAAATTTCACAATTATTATTGGAAAGAAGGGTGAAGGTAGACATTGATTCTTTGCTTCTCCCTGGTTTAGAAAGACATGTTTGCCTGAGCACTAGCATCTGTGGTGAATCCTTCAGGAGTCAGTACTATAACATCTGAAGAAATTGAGTGCTTATAGAGCTCTTAAATACTGCAGGCTTATTTTTTTCCTCTCTGGTTGTTGTACATACTCTTGATCAGTTGGAGGATGATGCAGATATTGAGGACTCAGATTCAGATAGTGTTTATGAAGTAGTGGGGGTCCCGGGGTTACAGGTAGTAGAACAGGTGGGAGGCCAGCCACAGGATGGAGCTATGAGTTCAGGATCTAGTGAGGGAGAATCAGATGCACGCTGGGTTAATCCTAAATTCAGAAGAATTCAGAAACATAGAGAGTAAAGGTCTGGAAGAAGATATTAAAGAGAGGAATGGGTTAAATATTGTAGTGAGGTAATTGGCACGTCAGGGGGCTAGTGGAGAAGAAGAGTGGAGTTTCAACATTGCTGAACAGAAATATGGAGGGGTTTTTCGCTACGCTAAAGTAAGCCGAAGTATTTTGTATTGTATTTAGTCAGAGTGGCTGTTTTTTATAGCTATGTAGTTAGAAAATAAATCTTGTCTAAGTTAAGCAGAAGAAAGAATGTGAGGAATGCGGCTAGAAGAGAGATAATGGACCGATTGATGTCGGAAATGTGTTGAAGTACAAGAGAGCAGAGAAATAAATGGAATTGCTTTATTCATGAAATGATGCATTTAATGAGAGTTATTTATAATTACTAAACTTCTACCAGAAACCAGAACACTGGTCAATTCAACTTCACCTATTCCACAATTTTGGAATTCTGCAGAATGCAGAAACTTTACTCCCATGTTATGTTTGCATACTCCAGCATTTTTTGCTGGTCAATAAAATTTGCTTGATATAACTCAGAGGAGTTGGGGGACTGATACTTGATATGAAAATCTCTTTACACCATACTTAAAACTATACTATATTATACATTTCTAGTTAGAAATTCATATGCAACAGGGTTGCTAAAATTAATCCCAAATAAAAATTGTTGAGTCAGAATTTAAATATAGGTTAGAAATGGGATAAAATATTACATTTTAAACAGAAAATAATGGTGACAATATTAAAAGCATTGCCACTATATCTGGGAAATTAACAGAAATATACTTATCTACACAAGAGAGAAAACAAGGATGCTAACATGGCAGGCCATTCCTTTCAGCAGGAAGTAGGATAACTCAGAACTAGGCATCTCATATGTGTCCTAACTTGTATGCCTCTTGAAGAGCAGATGTTTGGCTTGTAGCCCACACACAAAGGGATGCTCCCTTGTTCTGCATACATATGCTCTGAGTATTCAAAATACAATTTTTATGCCTTAGAACATGAGAACAGTAAACATCACTATTCATTGGGCAATCCTGAAAATGCATTTCCAAAACAAATAGGCTTTTAAAATTGTACAAATGTTTACCTGATCTAGATCCAGATATATCAGTTCCACAAGTGGCTGACTGAATTGAGGCAAATAAATCTTGTGCCATTTAAGCATTATCTGAAATTTGTAGAAAATGAATAAATACACACAATTAGTTCCAAAGAAATGCACCACTATTTATAATGAAAATTCAGGTTCTCATAAGTCCTGATCCCATCCCCTATAAATAACATAGCTTGCACATCATTTAGGCTTTGAGAAAAGGCTTCAAATAAGAGAGAAGATGTGAATTTGCCTTTCTTTAAAGGCTATTGAATTTGCTTCCTAGGTGAAGGGAGAGGGGTTGATTTTCTCTTATTTCCCTCTTTCTCCTATAATCCTATGCTGTTTTAAGAAAGTGGGTCCTCTGATTTTTCAAAATAGCCTTGCAGATCAATGGAGAAATAATCAGGGATTATTGGATCAAGAAAACCATTTTCTTTAAATGAGGCCTCAATCATGTAGAGATCACATATGGTCTGGGTTTAAATTTTTTTTTTTTTTTAAATGTTACCATGCATTTGTAACTTTGGACTGAAAATATTAGAGTGTACAGTATAAAATTAATTGCGCTAAACACCAACATCTAAAGCAGAATTATTTCAATTAGAGACATAGGATTGTCCAATGTGAATGAAATATTCACATATTAATGACAGTGTGAAAAGTCACATAGAAGCACCTTGAGCAGTGATGTTGCCATACAGTATGTATGAGGAGAAGAGCCATTTCTTTTGACTTAAATCTGTTGCAACCCTTGTTCCTTCTATAGTATGCTGACTATTGAAATGGGACATGATTTAGATAATTACATGTATTTATGTATAATTTTACATATACTGTATTTATGAAGCAAATTTCAGATTCAATTATCTCTTTAACACAATAGTGTTAAAACATATATCACTTCTTACCCTTCCATAGGTGTATTAGAAAATTTAATCTTGGTGGTGGAAAAAATCTGCATATTTATTGAAAGAATGCAGTTTTGCCCCTATAATTTTAGGGATAATTATAGTAACTGTAGTTTTGAACTGTATATACACATATACACACACTTAATAAATATAATGGAATTTTAAAAAATGAATCTTTAAAATGTATTTGCTAAACTTCTGTATAACTTTTTTTTCATATGTATTATAATCTTTTTTGTATTCCATCAGGCCGTTTTTATTACCTAATACACCCAACCAAGCTGACCTATGATGAAGCTGTGCAAGCCTGCATCAATGATGGTGCACAGATTGCTAAAGTAGGCCAAATGTTTGCAGCCTGGAAACTCCTAGGATATGACCGCTGTGATGCCGGCTGGCTGGCTGATGGCAGCGTCCGATATCCCATCTCCAAGCCAAGAAAACGCTGTAGCCCTAATGAAGCAGCAGTACGCTTGGTGGGCTTTCCGGATAAAAAGCACAAGCTATATGGAGTCTACTGCTTCAGGTCATACCAGTGAAACGACTAAGAGCACAACAGTATCCATTCGATCAAGAACATGTGAAGATTGTTTCAATAAGAACTTATACAAATTGCCAAAACTGTGATAAATCCTTTTTTTTTTACATACTATAAGGAGTCATTTCATAAAAGCAACCAATTAATTTGTTCGGTTATTTTTTTTTAATCATTCAATAGATATTTTAAATTAATATAATTTAAAGAAAGCTTTAGGTGAAGAAGTTTTGGAAATGTAACTCTTTAAGCTACACAGTTCCAACAAACATATTTTTCTTGAATGGGGCATGCAATAGCTTGATGATTGTTAAGACTCAGTTAAGGAATGTAAGGCTTATCAAAGGATAAAGTTTACATATTTGCATCATATTAAAAGAAACCAGAGAATAATGACTGAGATCTGATGTTATGAACTGTGTTCATCTTTTATTAACTGCTACTCAATGTGGTTTTTGTGAGCAGTTAAAAAAAAGATGTGAATGCTGTTTAAAGCAACAGTATTTTATGAAGTCTTTGACATTTTAAAAAAAGTTTCACTATTTCAAACCATGCCTTTTAGCAATCTCTGGTAAAGAATAATGTAACATTCCATCAAGCACAGTTAAATCTTCTGAACATATTCCTGGTTTTCTTATGTATGCAGTAAAAAATATGCATATGAATACGTAAAGATTGGAGCCATTTTTCTTCTTAATACAAACTAAATATGCCTGAAATATATTGCATTACTTTGAATAGTTTTATGAACTTTTATATTACTGCAGCTGTTGTTTTAATTTTGAAATCCATTTTGCTAAGCAGCATTTAGCTTTTACTCAGGGCAGTTATCTATAAATGAACTGCTGGACAGAAACACACAGGTATTAAATATAGCATCTTGGTTTCATTGTAGCTTTTAAGTATTATTGCCTTTATAAATGAAAATTTTAAATATTTAAAAATTTCCTGTCTTAGTTCCATATGTCCAAGTTAAACATTATTTGAATTTTGAAGCATATTCCCTGCTCTATAAATAAGAGGAAGATATTTTTTTATCCTGTTTAGGAAAAGGAGTAATATTTTAATACTGAGTATTCATGATAAAATCAAAACCGTTTACTTATTTTAAAGGAGACACCAACTCCTACTTTTGCATCTTATTATGTCTGGCATGGCCCATTTGGTTATGAGCAAAGATTTTATGTATGTCAAAGCCCTTGGGTTCCCCAAGAGAATACAACTAACTATAGCTATAGTTTAATTGGGATTATTTGTTCACTATTAGAATTTTCAGATATTTTTTGAGATTACTTTATATATTACCAAAATACTGTATAGTGAGTTATGTATAGGACAAATGACTTATTAACCTTCTTCAGCCTAGAGTTCCCAAATATGTGGGAGTTCCTGTATTCCTGATCCTTGGGAATGATGAGTGTTTAATTCTAAAACATCAGAAATGCTCACGATATTTCTGGTGGAAAGTAAAGGTAGCAAAGTATAGTAAGCACTGGATGAAACTGCTTAGAATTAATGGCTCTGATAAAACAAATATTAAACTATGACTAAGTTATACGTTTAATGAAAGAAATTGCAGATAGTGTAGATCTTGCTCTGATTTACTGTGTAACTTTAGTTGTATTAGTGGGATTTGTTCCAAGGATCATAAATGTCTTTATTTGGACTCAGATAATAGAAACATATTATCAATAGTTACATGATTCGTATATATTTCTGGCCCGTAATTCCAGCAAGGGAAAAGTCTTGTAAGAATATATTTGTGGTTTGGTCTATGTACCACAATATTATAACTAACTAAGGGATTTTATCTTCACTGTGTTAAGAGAATTGTGCTCCAGGGGACAGCTAAAATAGCATACAGTAAAAAGTATTCACCTACATCAGCTAAACTTGTGTATTCTATGCAAAATACTCCCATGTCAACATTCCCAAACAATCAGTTTATTGTATAAATGACATAGAAATAAAATATATAATGCTCTTGGATTGATTCAAATATGTTGCAAAAAGAAACATTGATATGATTGTGCAAACATGTATCTGTACCTTAACAGAATGTTCATTAAAGATGGAAAACAGATGGAGAAATTATAAGGTGTGAATTGTTCATAAAGGTATACTGGAATGATAGCACACTAGTTTACTTCAAACAGGATTGGCTACAAAGTTTGATTGAAATTTCATAATCATCTGCAAGGTTTATTGAGTAAAAGTAAAAGAACACAAGATATATAAGACTAGGTGTGTGATGCATATGTTTGCTCTTTAGAGCAGCCAATGGCATGACTATGTACACACTTTGCAAATGTTCAGATCTTTTGTAGTGTCTAATGTTTTTTCTTTTACAGAATCAGTGCAAATTACTACAAATTATTTGCCCTTCACAGGTCCTCAGGTGGTATTCCTCAGTTGACTGGAAAGTATGTAAAGTGGAGATTGTGAATACTCATGCGGTTAAGGACAAAGGACAGATATGTTTTTCTTACGCTTGTTGATTTCAACTATCTTAACAAGACCAGTATTAAAATAAAATAATGTCTATATTTTCTATTAATTGTAACATGATCAAGTCTAAGACAAAACTTGCATTTTGTGGCTGCTTTTCTGAAGACACCAGTATATATTTAAAAATAAATAAATCTGTTTCCAGAAAAGTAGAAAATTTCTTCTACTATGTGGTATCTCTGCATTAGAAATGTATTGGACTGTAAGCATTTTTATTGCCATTCAACTATAAACTAGTTTTTAAAAAATGTTCAATATAATTGTATCTTTACAAAAGATAATGGTTATTTGAGTGGGAAAATGGCATTACATCCTGCAGAGCAATATTTTTAAGTGACTGTTCTTAGATTGTACTTGTGCTCACTATATACTTGATATTCTCTTCAAATATCGCTATCAGTCTTGAGTCTTGACTATCCAGAAAGAACCTGTTTTGGTCATACAAGGGAACAGACGAACAGAAAGGTTTATTGCTTGCTATAATTTTGCGATAGTAACTTTTTTTAAAAAAAGTGCATTAAACCTTAACTTTTATACTCCCATCTATTGACATAACATATTTGTTATTTTTTTTTATTTTTTTTGTAGCTCAGCTAGTAACACTAAGTATATTAATATGCAATTTGTGGTAATTAATGGAAAAACCACTACATTATTATTAATTTTCAAGCTTCTTTAAATATCTATCCCTTAGATTTTGGAAGCAATTCATTTCTCTCATGTAAAAATAAGATGATGTACCTACAGTTTAATAATCATAATTATAGTTTTAATGCTATGTATTAAGTCTAACTCTAACTGAAATTAAAGGATAAACATTAGATGCTTCAACAATGTATTCAAGTGAAAAATCCTATTTGGGGTTTTTGTTTTTTAATCTTGTGAACATAGAATACGTTGGAGATGAATAGCCAGATTTTTCCTATTGCTGTGGTCTTGCACTCACATGTTCAGCATTAGTTAACAAGCTTAGATCCCTTAGATTATACTATTTAAAATACAGGAAAGATTACATTTGTAAATGCTATGCACAGGCAAATTAGCATTCTGTCATTGTTTTCTAACCCTTTTCTTAAGTTCCTTATATTTTAATCCTTTTTCTTTTATTTATTTATTTGTTCATTTTTCTTCTTTCTTTTCTTTCTTTCTTTCTTCTTTTTTTCATTCAAAATTTTATTTTTCATGCCATTCTTGTGATGTTTCGTTCCTGTCACAAAAGTTGTTTTCTTCTGTAGCAAATGACCTACTGAACCAATTCTTCTAATGTAATGTAATGCACAATACATTGAAAAATATCTCTTGAAAATGGAGTTTGATCAGAGATTTAAATATATAGGATTTGATCAGTCTTTGTAAACCACACACAGCTCTCAGAAAGTTTTATCATGGTGGATTAGCTCTGCCCCAGCTCCTGCCCCAAGGAATGTGGAGGTGGATGTGGGGGAAACATCCACATGCCACAGGCCTGTTTTGCTCCCGACAGAGTCTACCAGCGAATTATCCTCTGACGAAGGAAGTGTGGGTGACATGGAAGAGGGGGGTTTGGTAGACAACTCAGGAGGAGATCAATCATCTTTATCTTTGCTGGATTCAGATCAGGAATGTATGACCCTTTTCCTATCTAGAGGTTCTGGGTGAAATTACTACCTGAGAGAGCTGAGAAGAGATGAGAGAGGCCCAAACAGATGAGCCAGCAGCTACATTCCACAACCAGGGGTAAATTACATCAGAGTGAATCAAGTGAGGGGACAGAACAGTGCACCGATCTGCATTACTGTGTCACTGGAAGGTTCCCCCTATGAGATGCTGATAGACATGGGCTCATTGATAATGATCGTGTTCTGGGAAACTGCCAAGAGAGCCATGCCTAACCTCACCCCAGGCCAACTCAAAACTCAGTGGTGAGGATCTCAGACTGCCACGGAAACTGAATCCTGGTGTTGGGAATCAAAAGGATGATCATAAAATACAATGATCAAGAAGCAAGCCTGTCGCTGACTATTGCCCATGACCACATTCCTAGCCTGCTGGGTCAAGATTGCTTCATAACATTTACAAATGAAAGTAACCTGAGATGAGAGAAAGATTAATGGAATGGTTATGGATGAAATACATGAAATAGCAATACAAGGGAGTGTCTATCATGGGGTGATTGTGTCCTTGGTCACTACAAGATGATATTCTAAGGGCTCTACACAAGGAGCACCCAGGTGTGGTCAGGATGAAGGCACTTGCACTGAGCTATGTGTGGTGGCCCAATATGAACAAACACATAGAGGACTGAATTGCAGGATGTACACCATGCCAGGAATCTAGGATATTCCCCCCAAGGTCTCCTATTTTTTTGTGGGAATAACCCAGGGCCTTTTGGTCACACATACACATGGATTTCATGGGTCCATTTCATGGACAAACATTTCTAATAGTAATTGACATATATTCAAAATGGTTGGAAGTGGAAAGGATACATAGTACGACATCAGAGACGGTCATCAGAGTTCTAAGAAAATTATTTGCCACACATGGGCTGCCAGATATAATAGTTTCAGACCATGGTCCACAACAAACATCAACACCATTTTAAGGATTCCTCGTCAGCCTGGGGAATCAAATACATGCTGATCGCTCCCTTCAAGCAACAACGACCTAGCTGAATGAACAGTTAGGGCCATCAAGGAGGCCCCAGAATAAATCAGTCTGGGAGATTGTCAGGCCTGCATAGACAAAATCTTAAGAACACAAGACATAATCCCTAGTACAGCCACAGGCAAAAGCCCTACTGAGCTTCTAATAGGCAGAAATCTCCAATCTGTCCTTGACAGGTTACACAGAAATTATTCAAATAAGACAGAAAGTCTCAACATGGAGGAAATAAAAACATTCAAAATAAACAATCCAGTATATGCAAGAAACTTCGCTGTGGGTTCCCTATGGCTACCTGGAAAATAACAAGCCCAAAATTGTACATAACAGGCCTGGAGGATGGCAGAAATTGGCCGTACTATGTAGACCAATTACAGGACTGCCAGCCATTGCATGCTGACTGGGAAGTAGGCCCAACCCCTAACAATGGTTCCCTACAGGTGTAACTAACTCCTGGGAACCAGTTCACTTATATCTCAATCCGGAGGTGCCACCCAGCGACAGTGATGAGTCCAGTTTAGCCGAATCCAATGCCGTAACTGAGCCATTCCAAAAGGTTCCAGAGAGGGAGCCAGAGAGTGAAAACATGTCCTCTCCAGCCTTAGCCAATGCCCATCTGAACTGCACAGGTCAACTAGAACAGTTAAACGTCCTATGTATCTCAATGATTACATATGTTAAATCATGTCCTGAGAAGCTGGGAAGTTTTCACTCCAATTCAACTGGGAAATTGAGCAGGGAAATTATGATTGGCTCCTTTCCAAAAGGGCTCCCTATTTAAACTTCCTGCCAGAGGCACCAGGCGCTGATGTTTGCTCAGGGTAACCAATAAAGAGTTGGAGTCACACTACCAATCTCCTGCCTCTTCAGTATCGGAACCCAACACTAGTGATCTCCTATATTTTCTTCTCTGCATTTTTGCAACTTTCCTCTTGTGTTTCCATAGCATTTCTTATTTATGGTACTCTGCTTATTGCAAAATGAAATATGGCTTCATTAATTAACCAATTTATGGTAAAAAGGGAGAGGTGAAAAATTTCAAAAGGATGACCAACTGTGTTTGCAAATTTGCAGAGATTTGCAAATTTGGAAGAGAGAAGTGTAAATTGGCTGCAACCACCCAGTCACATGACAACCTAGCCACGCCCAGTCATATGACCATGCCCACCTGAAGCCATGTTCACCTGACATCAAAGCCACACCTATAAAATAAACCACAGCCACAGAACAGGTAGGGAAAAATTTCACATATCATCCAGCTTGATAACACTCATGTTGGAGGTACCTATGGCTGCCAGAGCATTCTGCCAGCAAAAATGAACTTCCACACTCCATTTTCTCTGTTTCCAGGGAGGCCCCACAGGTCAGATCTACAGTAGTGGCCAAAATTGTGGAAAATTTCAGGGTAAGTGTATTTTTGTGTTTTGATGGCTAATAACACCACTTTCAACATAATCATATTCCACTGCTGGAATGGCCTAGGAATAGCCCAGACCTTAACCCAGTTGAAAATCTATGGAGCCAAATAAAGAAACTTGTTAGTCAGAATGATCCAGCAATAAAACCCAATTTATAGAAGTAATCATTCAATCTTGGTTTCACATTATAACAGCTGCAGAACTAAAAGACTTGTTTCATTCCATGAATGCGTATTGTAAGGTCGTAAGTCTTGCTAAAGGTCACCCAAATAAGTATTAACTAACATGGCTATAATTTTTGTATATCTCATTTCACTTTTTTTCTTTATAACTGCTATATCCTGCAGACTGGATCTGACTCCCAGGCCTGGAGTTTGACACCCCTTAGAGCAGGGGTAGGCAATTAATTTTGCCATGGGGCCGCATGAGAAATTGAGATGATTTTAGAGGGCCGGACTAATATAATTAACTCAGTTCTACCCTCTTCCTTGTTTTCTTTCTCCCAAATTACCCCTCCCCCCAATACACACAGACACACAAAGAGTGCAAACCTCCCCCTGTTCCTTATTTATTTGTCCCTCTGCTATCCTCCCCCTCCTCCCTTCACTTCCTCAATCACGCTGCCCCTCCCCAGCAGCTCACACCCCCACTTCCAGTTGGCTCCACCCCTGCATTATCATAATAACACTCACTTATGGCACAATAACGACCAATGTCGGCTGGCAAGACCCAGGGGAAGAGCCTTCTCTGTGGTGGCCCCAGCCCTCTGGAATCAACTCCCTCCAAAGATTCGAATAGTCCCCACCCTCCTCGCCTTCCGTAAAATGCTCAAGACCCACTTTTGTCACCAGGTGTGGGGATAATTACCATCTTTCCCCTTTTTATTATATTTTTGGCCTTACTGCATGATAGATTAGGTTGTATGTGTGTGACTGCATAGCTAGGGGTTTTATTATGTTATTAATGTCTTTTAAATGGATATAATTTTTTATTGTTAGATTTGTAATGTATTGTATTATTGCTATGCTGTGAGCCGCCCCAAGTCTTCGGAGAGGGGCGGCATATAAATCTAATAAACTATAACTATAACTACAATATGGCATGAAGCCACCTGCCCGCCTTCCTCCCCCCGTGTCAGCCTGCCACCGCCTCCCCCAGCAGCCCTCCACCCTTACATCCTATCTTCTGTGCTGTTGTCCCTGCCCATCTTGGCTGTCCAGCCTGTTCCCACTGCGGTTGGCCTGCTGCTGCTGCTGCCCTGAGCCTCAGCAACTGCCCCCCCTCCCAACCTGCTGCCTTTTGTCCAGCACCGCAGAGTGGAGAGAGCCGTGAGGAATGAGGGATTGTTGGTTTCCTGTGGCAAAACGGGACTAAAAAGGGTGACCTGATTTGTCCCGCAACAGTGGGGCTCCAAGAGAGCCTTGTTGGTGGGTGCTTTTATGTCCTGTTCATTTGAGACACTTGCTCCCTTCCCCCCAATCCATGGCTTCCTCCTCTAGGAAACCGGTCACAGATAGTGGGCAGGACGGTCACAGACAGCAGGCCGTCCCTTGCCCAGGTCTGTCTTAGAGGATAGTTGAGGGGCCATGGGATCTTATAGAACACAAGTAAGCTAATAATGCCACAAACGTTATGCAATTTCATTTGCATAAAATCTTTCTTTTCAACTATCTGAACAGTAGTGAATGTCTATTAGCATTTAGAAAAGAAGAAAGATTTAACTGAGCTGAGCTTGAAGCCCAGCTGTAGACAGAAATACAAACGTGGCTTGCCGTTATCTTCTTCTGCTATGTATTTAAATTTCCAACTCTAGTCAATAGCCTTAGGTTCTTTTAGCAGCATTCAATCCAAATACTACCTAGGTATAAGCCTGATTAGCTTTTTCAAGATCAGCTAAGGTCAACCGTCTGAGCTGGTCTAGGAGTCAGAATTGTAGCATTAAAAATTTAGTTGAAGATCTTCAATGAATTATTTATTCTTTCTATAGCCATGTGTATTCCAAACTGGATAAGTTTTATTTCCTAGATATTTTCCTTGAGGTTTTACACTTTTTCATTCTTTGGTAGATTGTTTAAATTCCAAAATCCTTTATGCATAGCCATTCTCCCCACAACTCTTGCTTTGCTGAGAACAAGGAAAGCATTAACTACTCAGTGTGTCATTTTCTGCTTCAATTGAGCCAAATGTAAGCAAATGTTTCTTTTTTTTTTCCACACCAAGATCTGAAAGCCTTGGTTTTTTTCCTTTACTTTTGCGCATGCCAGAAATAAACAGGTAAAGAGCTCAGCATTTCCCAAACTGGTGCCTTTCAGATGAGTCAAATTTTAACTTCAACATCCCTGGCCTAGAGATCATCAGCTAGAGAAAGCTGGTATCTTTATGATATATCAAAGCATTTAGGCAATTAAGACCAAGCGACATAATTTGTTAACAGTAGTAAGGCAATGATGACTTATAAGGCCCTTCATGGCATGGGACCAGAATACCTATGGGACTGCCTTCTGCTGCACTAATCCCAGCGGCCGATTAGGTCCCACAGAATTGGCCTTCTCCGGGCAGTGTTCCCTCTAATTTTTTTGGGGGGGGGCGGAAAAGTATCGTGTATGAGCGGCAGTCCCTTCGGGACTAGGCGGCACAGAAATATTAAATAAACAAACAAACAAACAAATAAATAACCCACCCTGTTTTGCCTCAGAGAATTTCAAAATAAAATACTGTACTGTGTGTCTATAACAGTGAGCTCATAATAGGGCAACTCTATCAATATCAAAATGCCACTTAAATAGTTGAGCTAGTTTCAAACTAGATTTTGATTTTCTTTCTCTCTTCCTTACTCCCATTCTTTTTCTTTCTCTTTTCCTTCCTCTCTTTTTTCTATCTGTTTCTCTCTTCCTCTCTTAATAATAATAATAATAATAATAATAATAATAATAATAATAATTTATTAGATTTGTATGCCGCCCCTCTCCGAAGACTTGGGGCGGCTCACAACAAGCGATAAAACAATATTGTACAGGCACAAATCTAATATTAAGAAAAAACTAAAAACCCTATCAATTTAAAAAACCAAACAACACATACATACCAAACATAAATTATAATAAGCCTGGGGGAAAGGTGTCTCAAATCCCCCATGCCTGGCGGTATAGATGGGTCTTAAGTAGTTTACGGAAGACAAGGAGGGTGGGAGCAGTTCTAATCTCCGGGGGGAGTTGATTCCAGAGGGCCGGGGCCGCCACAGAGAAGGCTCTTCCCCTGGGGCCCGCCAGACGACATTGTTTAGTCGACGGGACCCGGAGAAGGCCGACTCTGTGGGACCTTATCGGCCGCTGGGATTCATGCGGTAGTAGGCGGTTCCGGAGGTATTCTGGTCCAATGCCATGTAGGGCTTTAAAGGTCATGACCAACACTTTGAATTGTGACCGGAAACAGATCGGCAGCCAATGCAGGCCACGGAGTGTTGTAGAAACGTGGGCGAATCTGGGAAGCCCCACGATGGCTCTCGCAGCTGCGTTCTGCACGATCTGAAGTTTCCAAACACTTTTCAAAGGTAGCCCCATGTAGAGAGCGTTGCAGTAATCGAACCTCGAGGTGATAAGGGCATGAGTGACTGTGAGTAACGACTCCCTGTCCAAATAGGGCCGCAACTGGTGCACCAGGCAAACCTGGGCAAACGCCCTCCTCGCCACAGCCGAAAGATGATGTTCCAATGTCAGCTGTGGGTCGAGGAGGACGCCCAAGTTGCGCACCCTCTCTGAGGGGGTCAGTAGTTTCATGGACAGATGGAATTGTTCTTGGAAGGCAACACCCACAGCCACTCCGTCTTGTCTGGATTGAGTTTGAGTTTGTTGACACCCATCCAGTCCCCAACAGCCTCCAGGCACCAGCATATCACTTCCACTGCTTCGCTGACTGGACATGGGGTGGAGATGTACAACTGGGTATCATCCGCATATTGATGATACCTCACCCCATGCCCTTGGATGATCTCACCCAGCGGTTTCATGTAGATATTAAATAGCAGGGGGGAGAGGACCGACCCCTGAGGCACCCCACAAGGGAGAGACCTCGGAGTCGACCTCTGACCCCCCACTAACACCGACTGCGACCGACAGGAGAGGTAGGAGGAGAACCACTGGAGAACAGTGCCTCCCACTCCCAACCCCTCCAGTCGGCGCAGAAGGATACCATGGTCGATGGTATCGAAAGCCGCTGAGAGGTCAAGAAGCACCAGGACAGAGGACAAGCCCCTGTCCCGGGCCTGCCAGAGATCATCCATCAACGCGACCAAAGCAGTTTCCGTGCTGTAACCGGGCCTGAAACCCGACTGTTGAGGCCCTAGATAATCGGCTTCTTCCAAGGACCGCTGGAGTTGGAGCGCCACCACCTTCTCAACAACCTTCCCCATAAAGGGAAGGTTGGAGACTGGACGGTAGTTATTAAGCACGGCTGGGTCCAGGGAGGGCTTCTTGAGGAGGGGGCGCACAAGTGCCTCCTTATAAGGAGCCGGGAAGGACCCCCCTCCCCAAGAAGGCGGTGACAATCTCCTGGACCCAGCTCCGTGTCACCTGTCGACTGGCCGAAACCAACCAAGAGGGACACGGATCCAGTAAGCAGGTGGCAGAACTCACAGCTCCAATGGCCTTGTCCACTTCATCAGGTGTCACCAAGTCAAACTCCTCCCAGACAGATGGACAAAGACGTTTAGCCCCAGTCACCTCAACTGACTCATTGTCAGCCAATACTGCTATGCAATTGGAGTCGAGTTCAGCTCGGATCTGAGCGACTTTATCAGCGAAAAACGAGTTAAATTCCTCAGCACTGCCCTGCAAGGGTTCCCCAACTCCCCCCTGATTTAGAAGGGAGCGGGTCACCCTAAACAGGGCAGCCGGGCAGGATTCCACTGATGCAATCAAGGCGGCATGGTACGCGCATCTTGCCGCCTTGAGCGCCACTTTGTAAGTCTTAATAAAAGCTCTTACAAGTGTTCGGTCGGATTCAGACTTACTCTTCCTCCATCGCTTCTCTAGACGTCTCTTCTGGCGTTTCAACTCCCAGAGCTCCTCGTTGAACCATGGAGCTCTACGGGGTCTAGTGCCACAGAGAGGTCGCAGTGGCGCAATTCGGTCAAGAGCCTCCGCTGCAGCCTTGTTCCAGGCCTCAGCAAGAGACTCTGCCGAGCTGTGGACGAGCGAGTCTGGTAAAACCCCAAGCGCCTTCTGAAAGCCCTCAGGGTCCATTAGGCGTCTGGGGCTGAACCTCCTAATCGGTTCCGCCTCCCTGCGGGGGAGGATTGGAGCCAGGAAGTTAAGCCGCAGTAGAAAATGGTCTGACCATGACAAAGGCAATGCTTCTAAGCCCCTTAGTCTCAGACCACTATTCAATTGCTCCGAGAGGAATACCATATCGGGTGTGTGTCCACCCTTGTGAGTCGGACCCTGAACTACTTGAGTCAGGTCCATGGCTGTCATGGTGGCCATGAACTCCTGTGCTAATCCTGAGGAACCGCCGAGCGACGGCAGATTGAAGTCCCCCAGGACAATGAGTCCGGGGAACTCCACCGCCAGCCCGGCCACCTCTTCGAGCAGCACAGGCAGGGCTGTTGACACGCAGCTGGGAGGCAGGTACGTGAGTAACAAGCCCACCTGAACCCCTAAGTCCAACTTCACAAGGAGTGACTCACAACCCGCGATCTCGGGAGCAACGAGTCTACGCAGATGGAGGCTCTCCCTGGCTACAATAGCCACTCCTCCCCCCCTTCCCTGGGGTCAAGGCTGGTGCCATATCTGAAACCCGGCTGGACATATTTCCGAGAGAGGCACCCCTCCCTCTGGGCCCAGCCTCTCTCTCTCCTTCCCTCTCGCTCTTTCCCTCTCGGCTTCTGGGCAGGTTTGGAAAACTCAGAGTTGATGATGATTTTTAAGTGAGCGATTGCTCACTGCTCAGCTTAGAGGGAACTATGTCTCCGGGTCCCGTCGACTAAACAATGTCCTCTGGCGAGGCCTAGGGGAAGAGCCTTCTCTGTGGTGGCCCTGGCCTCTGGAATCAACTCCCCCCAGAGATTCGAACTGCCCCAACCCTCCTCGTCTTCCGCAAGACCCTAAAAATCTATCTTCATCTCCAGGCATGAGGCAATTAATGTATCCCTTTTTTGACCATTAAGAGTTATGTGTGGTTATAACTGTATTGTATTGATTGTTTTTAATGATAGCGGGTTTTTAGCCATAATTTTAATTATTAGATTTGTATTATATTGTTCTTTTGCTGTTGTGAGCTGCCCCAAGACTTTGGAGAGAGGCAGCATACAAGTCTAATAAATTATTATTATTATTATTATTATTATTATTATTAATTTCAAAATATCTGGAGCACTAGTTGAACACCATCAACATTGACAAAATCAGTCAATTTCAAAAGTCAGTTTTACTTGGAATGGCTTAGATCCATGATGGTGAATCTATGGCACACAGAAGTGGCACACAGAGCCTTCTCTCCTGGCACGCACACCATCGTCCCAGGTCAGAGCTCCATGGCATTTCTTTCATGAGCTTCTGTTCCCCTGCAAATGACAAAATAGAAGCTCACAAAAGAAAAAGATCTTATCTCTTGCCCCACCTCCCGCCCAGTCAACTGGCCTTCAGATCTCTGTTGCGCATACAGTGAGCATGCAGTAATGGGATTCTACCCCTACGGGGGGGGGGGGGAGGCGTAGTGGAGGTAGTAGGTTTATGCACTATTTATTGAATACTTAATTTTTTTATTGTCCTTTCTTCTCTAGTACCTTAATATAATCCTTAATTACTTTTAAAATAGAAATATTTAAATAGTATGTTTTTATCCATAAATGTTTTAATCATTTTAATCATTATCTAGAACCAACCTTTTATAGCAATTAAAGAAAATTGAGCTACTTGCCTAATCTGTTATCATACTGACCCTTGTGGTACAAAACCTTTAAATGTTCCTGTGCTCCTCAACAAATAATGCTGGCTATCATTTGTCCTTTTTGTGGCTATTCAAGTGATGTGACTTAATCAACTGAAAAAGAGTCCATGCACCTATTTGAAAACTTATCTTGGTTGGCAAGCCACTCCCACCCAGTCACATGTCCTTTAAGCCACCCCCAGGTCACGTGATTGTCAAGCCACCCCCACCTGGTCACATGGCCAGCAAGCCGCTCCTATCCGGTCACATAACCATCAAGCCACACCGACAAAATAAGCCACGCCCACAGTGTGTAAGTTAAAATTTTGGCAGCCCATCACTTTCAGTTTGGGCACTCAGTGCCTAAAAGGTTTGCCATCACTGACTTAGATCCTGCAACAATACCATTAATAATATTATTACAACAACATTTGCTTGCTTCAGATCCTTGGCAAGAATTCTACAGGTGTCTAAACATCTGACTGACTGCATAATTAACCATAATCATGATAATGATAATGACAAACTCTGTTATATTAGGAGCCCATGATGACACAGTGGTTAGAATGCAGTATTGAAGGCTTATCTCTGCCACTGCCAGTAGTTCAATTCTGACCAGCTTAAGGTTTACTCAGCTTTCCATCCTTCCGAGACAAGACTCAGATTGTTGGGGGCAATATAATTGCAATTAAATCATTCCGGTGTTTTGGGCCAATTTCTATAATACATTTAGCACATAATACATGGTTTTTTAAAATTGCAAATATATCTACTTCTTGAAGCAGTAACTGATATTACTGCTACCAATATTGTGTAGAATTGTCATAAATGCAACCAATATGTGCTATTTTCTATACACACCTTGAGAGGGACCAGATTTCACGTAGGCAATATTCATGCGGAGGAAAAGCACATTAGCAGCATAATTATAATTTAAAACAATTATATTCAAAATAAAGTATCATACGGATGTCTTGTAGGTGTTAAAGACCTGTCGTACTGCCTGATTTCAAAGGAAGCAATGAACAAATTTCATTTTTATACTCAACTATATATGCTTTCTTTCGAGCAATTTTGCCAAGAAGCAAAATAAAGCAACAGTGTCTCTTTTTCCCCCCAAATGTTCAAGCAAATCTCCAAAACAACATACCACTTTCCCCTGCATATTTCTTGGGTGTATGAGAAAGGTGATTCCCTGTTTCCACGCCCTTAACTAAAATATTTACACAGATCATTTCTGCAATTTACTTCCAAGAGAACTTTTCTATGACTATTTCAGACTTGCAACAGGAGAGAAAAAAAGAGGAAAGAGAGAGGGGGAGGGAAGGAGGGAGGGTGCTGAAATGCTTTCCTTGACATTTTTGGCTGCGATCAACTCGGTTTGGTCTGGCATCTGCAGCTGGTTTTACATAACTCATACACAGTCCCACAGCAACTCCAATTACTCAAAAATGACTTGGTCTTCACAATGTACTTCTCTGTTTTATGTCCAGAATATCTTGGTTAAAAAGGAGGTGGGGAAGAGGGAGAGAGAGAAGACACTACGTGAACTCCAGAGAGATTTCTTAAATTATTCTCATGTCTTCTTTGCCTGTTGAATGAAAAACGTCTGGGATGAAGGAGATTTTCCCATTCTGGTGATTTCCAGATGCACTGAACTGACCACCCACAATTCTCAGCCAGGATATCAAGTTGAAGAAGGATAGAACAGAAAGAAAAATCAAACAAAATACAAATGTAATTGTAAATGGGAATAGGGAGAGAGACTATTATCATACACATGAAAGCACATATTTATATAACTATATAACTGTTGTGGTTAGCTCTGGCCCAGCTCCTTCCCCAAGGACTGTGGATGTGGGGGAGACATCCATATGCTACAGGCCTCTTTTGCCCCCGGTGGAATCTGATGATGAAGGCTCCTCTGACCAAGAAGACATGAGTGACAGGGAGGAGGAGAGTGTGGCAGACAGCTCAGAAAGAGATCAATTATCTAGCTCCTCCTTGGATTCAAAACAAGAGTTAATGATACAGCCACGCATGTGGAGAGTGATGCATAGGCAGCAACAACTGAGAGATTATTATCAAATAAAATGAGGCCACCTGTGGTTGGGTGGGGCTGTGGTAATTAGTGAGGCTGCTATAAATAGCAGCCTGTGGGTTTGGCCATTGTGGAGGATTATCTGATTGTTTGTTGTGTTTCATGACTGCTTTACTGACTTTGACTATTTGTGTGCTGATTTTTCCCTGCTTTGAAACTAAACCAGAGCAAAGTGTGTTTCACTTTGTGAAAGAAGGACTTTGAATTGCCTCACAGCTGCAAGCTAAGTATCACAGGACTGATAAGGGACTTGTATAAATTACCAGTTTGTTTGGAGACGAGAGCTCTTTGCTATAACAAAAGAGGGCTTAGTTTAAGTGAATTTTCATTATAAAGAACATTGTTTTGAATTTTCAAACGTGTGTGTCTGAAATTTGTACCTGTGAATTTTTGGGAGGATTCTACCAGAGAGCCCGACAGAACAATAACTATATTTTTATTTCATTGTAAAATATTTATCACAATTGGCAGTTCAGTTCTGCCTGTTTTTTTTCTTTTGTACAATAGTGAAAAAGAACTCTATGGCCAAGTAAGTATGGCAAGATGCTTAAAACATCTGTCAACTTAACTCTTATTGCTCATGTAGTCATTGGCTGTTTTACAACTTAACAACATGGAAAATAAATCCAACAGGGAATTGAGGCTGATTCTGAGGCTGATTTTCAATTTCATTTACTAGGGCTGGATAGAAAGATATTACATTTTCTGAATATCATCATCATTTTGATGATCAACATTTGTTCCCTGTACCTTGCATGGCAAAAGTTATCAGAAGGAGATGTTTGGAAAATCAGCCCAAGACAAGAATATAAGAACCTTTTCCTTCAATATTTTAAACTCACAGTATATATGAAATTGTAAAGACTACAATCCCATATATACTTTCTGGAGTTATTTTGTAGACCTGATGTATACTTGCAAAGCTTTCAAGTTGCTCTAAGCAGGAGGGGGGAGAACTGACAGAGCTGCTGAATGTACAAATTGAAATTATACTCCATGTTCTGTCAGGCTCTCTGGTAGAATCCTCCCAAAAATTCACAGGTACAAATTTCAGACACACACACGTTTGAGAATTCAAAACAATGTTCTTTATAATGAAAATTCACTTAACCTAAGCCCTCCTTTGGTATAGCAAAGAGCACTCGTCTCCAAACAAACTGGTAATTTGTACAAGTCCCTTATCAGTTCTGTGATACTTATCTTGCAGCTGTGAGGCAATTCACAGTCCTTCTTCTTTCACAAAGTGAAACACACTTTGCTCTGGTTTAGTTTCAAAGCGGGGAAAAATCAGCACACTAAAGGTCAAAGTCAGTAAAGCAGTCACGAACACAACGATCAGATAATCCTCCACAATGGCCAAACCCACAGGCTGCTCTTTATAGCAGCCTCACTAATTACCACAGCCCCACCCAACCACAGGTGGCCTCATTTTCTTTGATAATAATCTCTCAGTTGTTGTTGCCTATGCATCGCTCTCCGCATGTGTGGCTGTATCATTAACTCTTGTTCTGAATCCAAGGAGGAGCTAGATAATTGATCTCTGAGCTGTCTGCCACACTCTCCTCCTCCCTGTCACTCATGTCTTCTTGGTCAGAGGAGCCTTCATCATCAGATTCCACCGGGGGCAAAACAGGCCTGCCGCATGTGGATGTCTCCCCCACATCCACAGTCCTTGGGGCAGGAGCTGGGCCAGAGCTAACCACAACTCTCCACAAATGTTTCTTTTACTGATTGCGTCCTATGTTACCAGAGGCAGAAGATGGGTTCATTGGAGAATGTGATTTATGGCTTGTCCAGTTAGAAGTGGGGGAACAGGATCATGAGGGCATGTAACCTATCTGAGCTCAGTCTGACTGCATCAGAGTATTACCTAAATTTCCTTCCTAATAAATAGTTATATTTCTTTTGAAGTATGGCTCATGACTCATGAATTAATTAGGGCATTTTTGGGAAACTTCACACATGATATATCTCACAGCATGCACAAGTAAGATATTTCTTTCATTAGTTACAAAAATAATAATTGAATGTAAACTACTTTCAACAGCTATATAGGAAAGATGATGTAAAAGAGGAAGAAATAGACCAGTACTTAAACGAGACCGAACTACCTCAAATATCGGAGAGTAACATAGACAGGATGGACAAAAATATAACAATGACAGAACTAGAGTTAGCAATCAAAAAACAAAACAATAATAAAACCCCGGGAGTAGATGGAATACCAGCCGAATTTTACAAAGAAATGCACGAGCCAGTCAAAAAATTACTGTTACAGATGCTAAACGAAGTGCTAGATAAAGGAGTAATGCCTGAATCCTGGAAGGAAGGGTTAATAACATTAATATCAAAGGACCCAGAACAAAGACACTTGATAAAACAATACAGACCAATTGCATTGCTGAATTCGGATTACAAAATTTTTACGACAATATTAGCGGAAAGGTTCAAAGGGATAATCAATGAAATAATACATCCGATCAAAACGGCTTCCTACCGAACAGAAATATTAAAAATAATTTGAGAAACATAATAAATATTTTAGAACATTACGAGGCAAACCCAGGAAAAAATTTGGCTTTAATATTCTTGGACGCGGAAAAAGCATTTGATAATTTGAATTGGAACTTTTTTATTAACCAATTGATCAAAATGAAATTCAAAGAAAAATTTGTAAGAGCAATTAGGACGATATACTCTACACAATCGGCAAAACGGTCAATTAACGCAGAACATAAAAATTGAAAAGGGAGTACGACAGGGATGTCCGCTTTCCCCATTAATATTCATCCTGGCCATAGAAATTTTATTAAAACAGATAAGGTCAAATAAAAATGTTAAAGGGTTGAATTTGAAGGGACAGGAATACAAGATTCAGGCTTTCGCCGACGACTTAGTATTCAATATAGAGGACCCTATAGAATCAGGTGAAATTTTATTAAAGGAGATTACTGAATTTGGCAAAGTAGCAGGACTAAAAATTAACAAACAAAAAACTAAAATATTGACAAAAAATTTAACAAATACAGAGAAGAAAACATTAGAAGATAAATTAGGCCTACAAATAGTAAAAACAGTTAAATATTTGGGAATAAAACTAACGGCAAAAGCAACTACAATAAAAGAAGATAAGTATACGGTTCTACTAAAAGAAATAAAAATGAAACTAGAAAAATGGAATAAACTGCCTATTTCACTCATAGGCAGAATATCAACAATTAAGATGTCCATCTTACCCAAAATATTATACCTATTCAGAACGATCCCAATTATACTAAGAAAAAGCTTCTTCCAAAAATTGAACAGAATGATTACAAAATTTGTCTGGGCTGGGAAAAAACCTAGAATCAGAATTCAATATTTACAAGATAATATTAAACAGGGAGGATTTGGGCTACCTGATTTTGAAACATATTACAACGCATCGATTATGCACTGGATGAGAGAATGGTTTAAACTAGAAAACAAAAGATTATTAATACTAGAAGGACACGATATGAGAATTGGGTGGCATGCTATCTTATGGGAGAATAAAGAAAAAACACATAGTTACTTCAGACAGCACATAATTAGGAATTCACTATACACAACCTGGAAAAAAATCAAAAAAATGTATTATCACCAAATTCCAAAATGGTATTCTAGCTTAGAGGCGACGGTATACCCAAATTCGAGAGAGCTAAACAAAATGCTAAATTATTACCAAACATTAGAAAAAAAGGGGGAATTAAAAACAAGGGAACAATTAGAAGAAATTGGAATAAAAATTGATTGGTGGACATACAATGTAATTAAATCAAAATATCAAGAAGGGAAAAGAAGAGAGATACAAATAAAAGAGATAGAATTAGATAAGATAATCTTAGGCCAAGATAAGAAAATGATTTCCAAAATATATAGATATATGTTACACTACAAAATGGAGGACTATATTGTTAAAAATAACATACACAGTTGGGGCAGAAATTTTGATTATAGTATAAATTTAGACAAATGGGAAACAATCTGGACCAAAAACTATAAATTAACGAGGTCAACAGCTTTTAGGGAAAATATATATAAAATGTACTACCGGTGGCACCTCCCACCGGCAAGACTAGCACAAATGTACAAAGGAATAAATCCGAAATGCTGGAGATGTAAAAAAATGGGGACCTATTATCACATTTGGTGGACCTGCCCAAAAATTAAAAAATTTTGGACTAAAATGCAGAATTGGATAGAAGAGATAGTACAAATGAAAATAAACAAAAAACCCGAAGCCTTTCTCCTTGGAATCATAGACCAAAAAATAGATAAAAACAAACATTATTTATTAATACATATATTGACAGCAATTAGAATAGCAATAGCCCAACAATGGAAGCAACCCGAACCCCCAGACGACGATTTGATAATAAAAAATGTTTTAGACTGTGCTGAATCAGATGCACTAACAATTAAATTAAAAAACAAAGAAGACTCCGAACATAATAAAACCTGGAAATACCTTTATAATTGGTTTAAGAGAAGAAATAAAACTCAAAAGAAAACACAAGACTAACAATACTTTATATCCTTTTTACTACATAAGAAAAATTATAAAAGATATACAGTGATCCCTCGGTTAGCGCGGGGGTTACGTTCCAAGACCTCCCGCGCTAACCGATTTCCGCGTTATACTGGATGCGGAAGTAAAAACACCATCTGCGCATGTGCGCCATTTTTTCATGGCCGCACATGCGCAGATGGTGGAGTTTGCGTGTGGGCGGCGGGGAAGACCAAGGGAAGGTTCCTTCAGCCGCCCAACAGCTGATCTGCTCCGCAGCGCGGAAGCAGCGAGGAGCCGAAGATGGGGTTTCCCCGTTGCCGCGCTGCGGAGCGGATCAGGTGTTGGGCGGCTGAAGGAACCTTCCCTTGGTCTTCCCGCCGCCCAGGCAAAGGGGAAACCCCAAGATCACTTGCCGCTTGCCGCTTGCCGTATTGCAGCTTGGAGCCTTGCTTCGCCTCCTTCGCTGCAATACGGCAAGCGGCAAGCGATCTTGGGGTTTCCCCTTTGCCTGGGCGGCGCTGGGGCCATGCGGAGCCGCTCATCTAGGGGGGCGTGGAGCGGCAAGGTGCCCTCCGCTCTCTCTCTTTCTCTCCCTGTTACCGGTGTGGTATAAGAGAGAGAAAGAAAGAGAAAGGAGGGCGACTTGCCAGTCCACGCCCCCCTGGATGAGCGGCCCCGCATGGCCCCAGCGCCGGACTCCGTTGCCGAACGCCGAAACCGGAAGGGGCGAGGTGGGGGGGGGGAGAACGGGAGGCTCAGCATTCCGTCAGTCGCAGCGCTGGCTGTCAACTTTTCTTTTTAGCACTGGGGAGGCAAGTCAGCTCCTGCCCAGTTTTAAAAAGAAAAGTTGACAGCCAGCGCTGAGCTTCCCGTTCTCTCTCCGCCCCCTCGCCCCTTCGCCCCCCTTTGTTCCTAGGAGAAGTGCTGGTGAGGAGCAGAAGGTCTGTCTTGCCTCAATCCCCAGCACTTCTCCTAGGAACACAGGGAGGCGAAGGGGCGAGGGGGGGGGAGAGAAAACGGGAGGCTCAGCATTCCGTCAGTCGCAGTGCTGGCTGTCAACTTTTCTTTTTAGCACTGGGGAGGCAAGTCAGCTCCTGCCCAGTTTTAAAAAGAAAAGTTGACAGCCAGCGATTGTTCCGCTGCCGCCAGCATGGCCTGGCTGGCAGCGGAAGATGTAACGGAGCCCACGGGGGATTCGCCTTCCTCCCACCCGCAGCCGAGACTGATCGTGGGCTCCTTCGCAACCTCGGAGAGCTTCCAGGGCATGAAAGCTCTCGAAAACCAGGAAGCTCTCCGAGGTTGCGAAGGAGCCCACGATCAGTCGGCTGCGGACGGGAGGAAAGCGAATGCCACGGGGCTGGGCTCGGCTCCCCCCTCGGCTCCCCCCCTTACCAGCCCCGCCGCGGAAGGCTCCATTCTGTTCCCTGCCGGCCCGATTGAGCGGCCGGCGGTCTCCATTCAGGGAACAGAATGGAGCCTTCCGCGGCGGGGCTGGTAAGGGGGGGAGCCGAGGGGGGAGCCGAGCCCAGCCCCGTGGCATTCGCTTTCCTCCCGCCCGCAGTTGACGTCCACCCCCTCCTCGGTGTCCCGGCACCCAGCGTCCCCACGCCGCCTCCACCTCCCGGTAATGCGCCCGACCTCTGCCTCTCTCTTTCTCTCTCATATACCACGCCGGCAACAGGGAGAGAAAGAGAGAGAGAACTAGCGTGGACTTATTTTTTATTTTTTAATATTTTATTTTTTTAATTAATATTTTTTGAAAAACCGCGTTGCAGCGTTTCGCGCTAATCGAGACCGTGCTAATCGAGGGATCACTGTATACACAAAAAACTTTTTTATAAAGAAAGATTTGTATGATCTTAAAGAAATTAAACATGAATGAAAGAAGGCGGAGAAGAAAAAAATAAATGATTTAAAGAATAGTGACAACCTACAAGAGAAAATGGTAAATACTGAGGTCACAACACGCTTCACCAGAAAATAATTTAAAATCAAAAATCATTCATAACTTACCTCCTAAAGGGAATATAAGTACAAATACTATATAATCTAAACAAATAGATATTGCTAACAATGTACTTAAATAAGTAACTACATTTTAAGAATTCTTTTTGTTTGTTTGTTTTTTGCTTTTTTTGTTTGTCTGTTTGTTGTTATGTGTTGATTTGGCTTTGTATCAATATATGATGTAAAACATTTATCTTGTGTAAATGTGTATATATGTAATAAAAAAATTTAAAAAAGAAAAAGAAAAAAAATGAATGTAAAATACTGCATGCTTCTATCCCTGCCCTTCTTTTTCATTATTAGTAAAAGCAATATTTCTTTCTTTAAAATTATAGTGAAATGATCAGTGATGGGCTCCTACGGGAATGGTCAAGAACGCAGTTCCGGTAGCAACATTTGGAGCTCCACCCCAGAGCACCCAATTTGCACTGAAAGATGTTGAAACAAAATGCATAAGCCACGTGCACAGTGTGGTAGTAAAAATTTGGTAGCCCATAACTGGATATGATCATATATTATATGATTTTCTGAATTCAATCTTGTATATAAATCATTGCTTTTTATTATATTTCTTTTCATTTTTTAGATTTTAATACTTATTACTTTATAAATACAGTGATCCCTCGATTATCGCAAGGGTTCCGTTCCAAGACCCCTCGCGATAATCGATTTTTCGCGATGTAGGGTTGCGGAAGTAAAAACACCATCTGCGCATGCGCGCCCTTTTTTTCATGGCCGTGCATGCGCAGATGGTGGAGTTTGCATGGGCGGCGGGGAAGACCCAGGGAAGGTTCCTTCGGCCGCCCAGCAGCTGCGAGCAGACAAATATCGGGGTTTCCCCGCTGTCCACGCAAAGGGGAAAGCCCAATTCGGCTCCTCGCTGCTGCAGCGCTGCCGAGCAGATCAGCTGCTGGGCTGCCGAAGGAACCTTCCCTGGGTCTTCCTCGCTGATGCCCCCGCTCACCCGCCCGCCCGCCGCCCGCCGCCCGCCAGCAAGAGGGGGAGAGATAGAGAAAGAGAGAGAAGAACCGTTGAACTTACCTGAACGGTCTTCTCGCTGCACTGCGAAGAGAGTCCAACGTGGGTAGTACTTCAGTCTTATTGGTAGGAACTGAGTTTAGAAATTAGCATAATTAACATGTCCCGCCCACCACTGCCCCCTCTTAGCCAGTGATAAAAACGAAGGAATAGTAAAGGAACAAAAACTTTATTTAACAACTGTAACTTCAATTAAACTGTGCACCTGGGCCAAAACAAGGCCGGGCGGGTTTGGACTCTCTTCGCAGTGCAGCGAGAAGACCGTTCAGGTAAGTTCAACGGTTCTTCTCCACTGCACTGCTCAGAGAGTCCAACGTGGGATATACCCAAGCCACACTTCAGGGAGGGATCGGCTGGCCCAGGGGCGCAGGAATACAAACTCCCTGTAGCACTCTTCTGCCGAAGGCTGCTTCCGTAGAAGCAAAGGAGTCTATACGGTAATGTCTGATAAACGTTGTAGGGGCAGCCCAGGTCGCTGCCCTGCAAATGTCCTCTAATGGCGCCTGAGTAGTCCAAGCGGCTGAGGTCGCCGCGCTTCTGGTAGAGTGGGCTGTAATTCTACCTGGTAACGGTGTCGTTGTGGTTCGGTAAGCTTCGATAATACAAGTCCTGATCCATCTGCTGATGGTTTTAGACGAAACCTTTCCCCCCAGTGAAGATGGGAGAAAGGATACGAAGAGAGCCTCCGACTTCCGAAAGGTGCTAGTGCGGCGGATATAAATCTTAACTGCTCTTCTAACGTCCACCTTATGCCACCGCAGCTCTGATGGGTGAGAGCCATGGGTGCAGAAATCTGGGAGGATAATGTCCTGGGCCCTGTGAAACCTGGTGTTAACTTTGGGAAGAAAACAGGGGTCCAGTCTTAGAGTAACCTTATCCGGATGAAAGACACAGAGGTCCGGCCGGACCGATAGTGCTGCAAGCTCCGACACCCTGCGGGCGGAGGTGATGGCGACTAGAAAGGCCACCTTGGCTGAGAGAAAATGAAGCGATACTTCCCTCAGAGGTTCAAAGGGTGGAGCTGTTAGTGCCCTGAGGACCAGCGGTAAGTCCCAGGATGGAAAGTGGTGTATGACAGGAGGAGACAGGTTTGCCGCTCCTCGGAGGAAGTCCTTCACCCAAGGGTGATGAGAGATTGGGGAAAATGGGTCTGGACGCAGGATTGTCGCTATAGCTGCCACCTGTCGGCGGAGTGTGTTGGGCGCCAACCCCTGGTCTAGTCCCTTCTGGAGAAATTCCAGAAGATGCCGTACTGAGGACGACGAGGGCGTGATGTGTTGGGTCCTGCAAAAGGTGCTGTAAGCCCTCCAGGTAGCCTGATAAATACGTGTCGTTGATGGTCGCCGTGCTGCCTGAATGGTGTTAATGACACTCTCCGGAAGCTGTTTCTCCCTCAGGCGGTCCCCTTCAATCTCCACACGGCAAGCTTCCACCACTGTGGGTCTGGATGCACAATGGATCCCTGTGCCAGGACTAGGTGCTGGAGCGGGATTCTCCATGGTGGTAAGGTTGACAGTCCCATGAGGTCGGCAAACCAAGGGCGTCTGGGCCAGTATGGGGCCACGAGGAGGATGTCCGCCTCCTCGGCCAGAATCTTGGCCACCACCTTCTGCAAGAGACTGACTGGAGGGAAGGCGTAGAGAAGCCCCTTGGGCCATGGTGATAGCAGTGCATTGACCTGCTCGGCCTCTGGTGTCGGAAAGCGGGAGAAAAATCGTGGTAACTGCCTGTTGTGCTGTGTGGCAAAGAGGTCCGCTACCGGTACCCCCGTACCTCTGGGTTATCAGTTGGAAGGCCTCCGGGTTTAATGTCCATTCCCCAGGGTCGATAGTCGTGCGGCTCAGCCAATCCGCCTGGGTGTTTTCCACTCCCGAAATATGCTCCGCTCGTATTGATGCTAAGTGTCTCTCTGCCCATGACATTAGCTCGTGGGCCTCCTGCATCAGACGGCCTGAGCGCGTGCCACCCTGATGGTTCACATGTGCTCTGGTTGCCACATTGTCCGTCAAGATTAGGACATGTTGGTTCCTTACCATGTCCGTGAATGCCAGTAGAGCGTTGAATACAGCTCGTAGCTCCAGTCTGTTGATATTGGGGTCCCCCAAGTCCTCTGGGGACCACCTGCCCTGGGCCACTTGTCCCCTTGAGTGTGCCCCCCAGCCAGAAAGGCTTGCGTCGGTGGTTATTGTTACCTCCTGATGAGGTAAGAAGGGGGAGCCCCTGGAGATGGCTGGTGAGGTCCACCACGGGAGGGAAAGTCGCACTGTCGTGGTCAGGTGCACTTTTCGTTTTGAATTGCTGAGACGAGCTTTTTGGAAGGGAAGGAGGTACCATTGGAGGGGGCGAGCGTGAATCCGAGCCCAAGGAACGATGTTGATGCAGGAAATGAACATCCCCAGTAGTTGTGACAGCTGTGCTAGGGAGGTCCTGCTGTGATGCGAGACGGAACGAACTAACGCCCGTATCTTCTGCCTCCTCTCTGATGAGAGGAAGACGAGACCCGCTGAGGAGTCTATTATGGCGCCTAGATGAAGCAAGCGCATAGTTGGCTCTAGATGACTCTTGGCTCGGTTGATAGTGAAACCTGCCCTCTCCAGCGCATCTATTGTCCTGGCCAGGTCGTGCCTGGCTTGCTGAGGGTTTCTGGAGAGAATGATAATGTCGTCTAGGTATGCTAGAAGACGGATAGATCGAGCCCTGAGACTCGCTGTCAAAGTGTCCAAGATCTTGGTGAATGTCCTCGGGGCGGAGGACAAGCCGAAGGGCATGGCCCTGTACTGAAAGTGTTGGTTGAGAAGATAAAAGCGGAGAAACTGCCGATGTTGCGGATGAACCGGGATATGGAGGTATGCCTCCTTGAGGTCGATGGAGGTCATCCAGTCCCCGTGCCGGATAGATGCCAGTATGGAGTGCAGGGAATGCATCTTGAAGCGTTGGTACCTTATGTAAAGGTTGAGTTGCTTCAGGTTCAAAATGAGACGGCAGCCGCCGGAAGACTTGGGGACCACAAACACGATGGAGTAGAACCCTAGCCTCTGCTGATGCACTGGTACAGGTTCTATTGCTCCTATGTCTAGGAGGTGTTGGACCTCCTGCAGGATGATGACTCTCTTTTGTGGTTGTTGTAATGAGGTTTCTACAAATCTGTTGGGAGGGTGGTGGAGAAATCTTAGTTGCAGACCCTGGGCTATGGAGTCCAGAACCCAAACGTCTGTGGAGATGGACTCCCAAAAGTCGGTGAAGCACTGCAGGCGCCCACCTATGGGAGTGTCCCGGAAGGAGTCATCTCTGTTTGCGGTAGCCTCCCCGGTTACCTCCTCGAAATGGTCTACGGGATTGCTGGAACTGTTGGCCCCTGTTCCCATAACCTCCTCGCTCGGTACGATAGGTGGGATTATAAGTCCCCTGTCCATATGGTCTGGAGGCCGGGGATGAAACCGAGGTGGTGTCTGAACGAAAGGACTGCCGTCGGTAATAAGGGGCTCCCCTCCTGTCCTGGCGCCTCGCAGAACGTGGTAAGACCTTCTTCTTGTCACGGTCCTCAACAAGAACCGAGTCCAGGGATTCCCCGAAGAGCTTGGAGCCCTGATACGGGGCCGCAGCAAGACGCCATTTTGACTTGGCGTCTGCCTGCCACGAACGGAGCCAAAGCAGGCGTCGTGCTGAGAGGTTTGATGCCAAGGCGCGGGAGGAGAACCTTGCTGCTGCTAAGGTGGCATCCGCGGAGAATTCTGTAGTGGCAATCAATTTATTCACATCTTGGCGCAGCCTGGCGTCCTCCGGGCCTAGTCTGGTTAGCATGTCTTTTAACCAAAGAATAGAGGCCCTGTTAAAGAACGATGCGGCCGATGCCGCTCTGAGAGACCAGGCTGTCAACAAATGCATTCTTCTGGTCATATTCTCCGCCTTCCTATCATCCGGCTTTAGCCCATCTGCCATGTCTGATGGTACGAGAGCATTAGACATCAAGGATGTCACCGGGGTATCCACTGTAGGATACTGGAGCAATTCCTCCACCTCAGGGTCGAAAGTATAAAATTTTCTGTCCCAGGCTGATGGTCCTAGGGCTGCAGTTGGCTGTTGCCAGGGCTTTTTGATGTTTTCTGCGAATATAGGAATGGCAGGGAGGTGTTCAGACTCCCTCTGGGGCTCGTTGATGAGCCTAGCTGCTGGCATGATGCCCACCTCCTGTGCTGCTGGCTTGGCTGAGTTGTCAGGAGTCAAGGTGGCCTTAGCCTTATTCAATAGGACTCTGAAAAGAGATTGCTTGAAAAGGCCTGCCAGTGGAGGCTGCTCAGGTAAGGTGGTCTCATCTCCTGAGAGTTCATCCTCCTGATCCATGGGCATCTCCCCCATGTCCTGCTCATCCTGGAAGGAGTCCTGCACAGATGTGGCTACCTCTGGCACAGTCCAAGGGCTCTGTCTGCTAGGTCTAGGCAGTGGTGAAGGCCTTTGTTGAGCGCCTACTGCAATGCCTTGCGAATATGCAGAGGCAATCATGTCTTGCAAGGATGGAGACATTGTTTGCCAATTGTCTGTGGGTCCTCTAAGGCCCGCTGCAGTAGGAGTAAATGTTGCAGCCTGAGTGGCTTGTGGCCTTGGTTGAATAGCCTGTCTAGTCCACTCTGTCTCCTGCCCCCCTTGTGATGGGGGGGCGCTCAAGGGGTGATCTGGTGATAATCCCCCTGTCCCAGAGAGTAGCATGCCCTCTAATGGTGCTTCAGTGACCGAGGGGCTTAGGTGCTGAGTGGGAAACATACTGGAGGGGCTAGGACCCTGCTTGGACTTACTCATTTCCAGTTGGGCCTCTAGGGCCTTGATCTTTTTCTCAGCCTCCTTGAGGGCAGTTGCTGATTGTGATGATTTTCCCTTAGATTTGCTACTGTGAGATTTCTCCTTCCCCTTACTAATTGAGGGGGCAGCCGGTTCACCGGTATTGCTCTGGGGTAACTGCGACATTTCTGAGTCAGTAATTGTTCACAATAATTGCAGTTGGAAATGGCTTCTCAATGTAAACCACGCTGTGAATGATTCAGCTTAGTGTCGCCTACTTAAGGCGTCATAGCTGTCTGGAGCCCTGATTGGTTCAGGAGGGCGTGACCTATGCCCTCGGCTCCTTGTCATGCCCTTCCAAAATGGCTGCCCGGGAGGATAGATTTTGCCTTCTCATCCAATATGGCGGCCGTGACGTAGTCTAGGGGGCGAATAATGGCGGGAAAGGACTTACAGTCCAACAATCTGCCCAGTGCTGGTTTAGGAGGTAAGAAGACTCTCCCTGCGGTCTGTAAAAAACGGGCTCTCTTTGCCTGCCGCTTCCCAGCTATTTCGCTCTCCCCCGTTTTCCTCGATCGTTGCCTTAGGGCTGCCTGGTGCTAGCCGCTTGGGCGCCGCCTTCCAAAGCCGCCTCACAGCTGATGGACACCCCGCGGCTGTCCGGGGCTTCCCTTGCCGCCGCGCTGCTTCCAAAGCCGCCCTACGGCCGTTTGGGATCCCCGCGGCAATCTGAGGCTTTTCCCTTCGCCTCGCTGCTAGCCGCCGCTGTTAAAGCCGACTCCCAGCTGATTCAGCTGCTCGTGGCAAACCGGGGGTTTTTGCGGCTCCTCTCTGATGGCCGGAGCCGATCCTGGAGGTGTCTGCTTGCGCTGGGTGTCCAGGAGGGCAATTTGGACAAGGGGGTTATGATCGCGGGCGTCAGGGACCCCATACCAGCGGACCCTGTCGGCAAGGCAATACTCCGGGGAGCAGAGGCCTCTCAGGGTTTAACAAGTTGGAGAACTATACCCCAGAGGGCAGAGGCTCTCTTTCCAGGAACTCTTCTTCTTCCTGTAGAAATGGAGAAAAAAGGAAAAAAATTATTAGTGTACAAACTTTATTTTACAAGGAGAACAAAACTCATATGTCCCTACTCTATGAACTGAGTTTTTAAAACTGGCTAAGAGGGGGCAGTGGTGGGCGGGACATGTTAATTATGCTAATTTCTAAACTCAGTTCCTACCAATAAGACTGAAGTACTACCCACGTTGGACTCTCTGAGCAGTGCAGTGGAGAAGGAAAGAAAGAGATGAGAGAGAGAGGAAGAGAGTGTGAGAGAGGAAGAAGCAAGATAGAGAAAGAGAGAGAGAAAGAAAGATGAGAAAGGAAGGAAGAGAGTGACGTCATCGGGTGGGAAAAATCGCGATATAGCGTTTCGCGAAGAACGAGATCGCGAAAATCGAGGGATCACTGTAATCCAAGTAAGCAAATTTAATAATACTTTTTAGACTTAATATTTCTTCCTGCCCCTATTTTCTATATTTGCCATGCCTCTTTTGCTATTTTTTTTTCTATTTGCTATGTCTCTTAATTGGTAAACACATGGAAAACCATAAGGACACATCTTTCTAACAAACCAAAAAAGCAGAAAGTTGTTTCATCATTTGGCTTATGCCTTGCCTCATAGAAACATTGGAGATAACTGAGGAATCTAGAAATTATGGTCATGGAGAACCTACCAATACCATAAATTCTCACAATTCTAGCTATATGATCATGATAAATGTGATAAACGTAATGCATGGAATTAGTCCGAGGATTTTTTTTTAGGTGTGATAGAAAAGTAAAGAACTTCCCTGCAAATATATTTTGGTAACCAAGTTGATGTTTGAAGTGCCAGCCATAATGCAGCTGTATTCCCTACCAACATTTCATAAACTCTGTTATTATTCTTAAATTGCCTGAGTCTCAGTTCTTATTCATCCATTCTGAATTATTGATTAGAATAAAAAGCTATTTAATAAGTTTATTTGACAGAAATCCTTTGGTCATACCCTTGGGCAAAGGACCATTAAATCTTCATTCTCTTCTTCTCGATCAGATGATAGATGCATAACCTTTTAATATACAGACATAGGATTTCTGCCTAAAGGTTATACACAGTCAGTAATGGGATCTTGTTTTGCATATTTATGTGAAAGCTATGCCCAACCACACACAATTAAATTTATGCTCTCTATTTTATTAGCTTATGCTAACCCAAGCAAAAGAATAAAACTGTATAGCGTTTTGATCTGACCCTTTTAATTTGCCTCCCTATATATTATATTTGGAGTCATAGAATTAGTTCTGACTCAGATGTTGTTCTAATGCATATTCCATTGTGGAAAAGGCCATGTGCGAAGTTTCTTTAAAAAAGTAAAAAGTAAAATAAATACCATCATTCCCAGCAATGCCACAAAAAAAAATGGGACAGAAAATTTAAGCAGTCTATTTGTCATAAATCTGAATACTCACTTCAAGAAAAAGTTTTCTGGACTAAGATCAGGGACTGAGAGAGGAAGCAAGAACAATTTCAATAGACTATTGAAATCTAGTCATGAAAAAATTAAGGCATGTGCCATCTCCCCGGGTTAGGACATCTAGATCATGTCAAGGCTCATCACATAAAAATTAGGCTCTTATTAATACATATGTTAATATGTATATTAATATATAATAATATTAATAACACTCTGCATATGTTTTGTCCCATGGCATTCTTTTTTCAATTGCAATTTGGCCTTGTTGCTTCAATTTGTTTCACCACAACAGAGCATTTTGAGGCAGGAATGGGATTTTTTGAAGGTTGAAGATCAGCTGGAAGGTGGTTTGGCATTGGTACTCTGAAAGAAAACTCTGGAAGAAAACCTGAACAGATTGTGCCTGGTATAAATAAAACAAAAGTGCTGTTCTTAGGCACATCAAAAAGCTTGGTGTTTTTCAACCTGCTTCCTAGGAATTGAATGAAAAAAGTTCCTTTATCTTGAAGCAAACAAGGTAGTCAATCCAGTCCACCAATGAACTACCCTCAAAAGCCCAGGTAGTTGCTATAAAAAGCACTGCATTTAGTCCTACCCTAACATCAAAAACATTTTATGAACTTCTAACATTTCAAGTGATTACTGGGAGTTAATTTCTTATCTGCACCATCAGATGATGAAACATACACATTTCACAGAAAGACTACTGTATACCCAAGAACAGAAGAACATTTCAATTCCCACCATGGACAAGTGGCTATAGAAGCTGATGGAATTGGCAGAAATGGCTGAATTGACTATTTTTATTAAAGAAAAGAATATACAGTAAGTACCTTTGTTTGCCAATGGAGACTGCTTCTGAACTTTGAGGTGGAAAACAATAAAACTTTGATTTGGGGTTTTGCCGATTAGACTGATACGTTTTTATAGAAATTGCTAGTTTATATTACTATGGAAAAGCAAAAAAAAATGTGGTTCAATGTTTATTTTCTGCAACAGAGTGTCAGAAGTCAACACTTTTTTTCTTTCCCCCAGCCCTTCCTCATTTCTCTCCCCCCCCCCAATTTCCCTCACAGTCTTCCTATTTTCTTTTGTACTTTGTGTCTTAAAATTTTTAGAGAAAAAAAGAAAAGAAACATGTACATTTAATAAATGAGTTCAACAGAATCTATCGGAAAGCCATTAGCTGTTTATACCACAAATCTCCATAGTTTATCGCAAAACTGGAATTTTTAAACATTTTAGAAGCTAAAACCTTATACGTGCCAACTTTCATGAAAGACAGAGGCATACTTTTTTGCCTGGTGTGAGAAAAAATTAGAGAACTTGAAAATATTACATATGGAGTTACCATGGAGATTCAACAGGCTATGCCCATTGTACAAATGCTAAATCTAACAAAAAGGTGAGACTGTGTAAATGTAGTTTAAATATACAGTGTTCCCTCAATTTTCGCGGGGATGCGTTCCGAGACCGCCCGCGAAAGTTGAATTTCCATGAAGTAGAGATGCGGAAGTAAATACACTATTTTTGGCTATAAACACAGTATCACAAGCCTTCCCTTAACACTTTAAACCCCTAAAGTGCAATTTCCCATTCCCTTAGCAACCATTTAGATCATTACTCACCATGTTTATTTATTAAAGTTTATTTAAAAAAATATTTATTAAAGCCAGATGAAAGTTTGGCGATAACATATGATGTCATCGGGCAGGAAAAACCGTGGTATAGGGGAAAAACCTGCAAAGTATTTTTTAATTAATATTTTTGAAAAACCGTGGTATAGACTTTTCGCGAAGTTCGAACCCGCGAAAATCGAGGGAACACTGTATTACTTAAACAGCAGGGGTCTCCAGTGCCTGCAGGCAATTAACTACATGTTCTGAGAGGAATGTTATTTCACAACTAGATCTAAATCAAGGTATCAAAAACTGTCTGATAGAGAAGATGTCCAAACTGTTATGACTCATCTCAGAGCATTCTGAGTTAAGCAGTTCCAGTTTGGAATACTTGTGGCTCCTGGATTATTCTGACAACACGTGTAGATTCTGTCTTTTGGAGTACCAGATATATTAATCTATATTTTGATTATTTTCTCACTATGGGATGAACAACGGAGAAACTTGCTGCTAAAATTCAGGAAATGTTGCAATGTTTTGACAAATCTGGTATTCATTAAAGAGAGAGAAGGAGAAGTGGAAAATTAGAACTGAAAGTGTCCCTTGACTTGGGCATTGACTCTTAAAATTTTCACCATCTGCATAAATTGAAATTGGATAGCATACAGGTTTAATAAATTATTATGATTGTTAATCCAGGACAAAGTACAGGCAATACATGATGCATATAAGCCCCAAACAAAGCAGGAGCTTCTGGTTTTCCTAATCTTCTTTAATGTCTATCATGTCTTTCTTCCAAAAATTGTGACTTTGGTTGTGCCACTTCATTACTTACTAAGCAAAAGACGTCCGTGGCGCTAGACTCAACAGGATGGAGATGCCTTCCAGAAGTACCAAGCACTACTGCAGGGGTGTGAAAGTCACCGTGTCATATGATGTATCGTGATGCTTTTTCCCCCTTCACAGAAAGGGGACACATCTGGCCTGTGGGCCACCAGTTTGATACCCCTACTGAAATCATCTAAACATAAAGCAACAGAAGTATGTACCCATTAGCTTGCAGTTTCTTTTTCCTGGATCTTACAAATGCAGCTGTGAGAGCAATCATGGCTTCCCAAGGTATGCCCATGTTACACCAACACTCCGCAGTCTGCATTGGTTGCCGATCAATTTCTGGTCACTATTCAAAGTGTTGGTTATGACCTATAAAGCCCTTCATGGCATCGGACCAGAATATCTCCAGGACCGTCTTCTGCCGCACAAATCCCAGTGACTGATTAGGTCCCACAGAGTTGGCCTTCTCCAGGTCCCGTCGACTAAACAATATCATTTGGTGGGTCTCAAAGGAAGAGCCTTCTCTGTGGCGGCCCTGACCCTCTGGAACCAGCTCCCCCCTGAGATTAGAACTGCCCCCACCCTCCTTGCCTTTCGTAAACTCCTTAAAACCCACCTCTGCCGTCAGGCATGGGAGAATTGAGACATCTCCCCCGGGCCTATACAATTCATGTATGGTATGTTTGTGTGTATGTCTGCTTTAATAACGGGTTTTTAAAAAAAATGTTTTTAAATTATTAGATTTGTCTTGAATTGTTTTATTGTTGTTGTGAGCCGCCCCGTGTCTACGGAGAGGGGCGGCATACAAATCTAATAAATAAAATAAATAAATAAATAAATAAATAAATAAATAAATAAATAAATAAATAAATATGCATTAAATAAAAATTAGCAATCCTTATGGAAATAATAGTAAATGGACTCACTGTCAGGTGATTCTCAGTCAAGATCCAATGCCTGCAAATGAAGAAAACTGGGGCAACTAGGAACTCCAGAAGACAAATACAGAAGTACACAGAATATCCAACTATTAGTCAGACCAAAATATGAACTTTGCCATCTTAAACATAAAAATAGTTTTTTTAAAGTAATGGAAGAGCATCCAAGAGGAAATGGTGAATATGATATTCCATCATGACTGATCATGGTAACGAAAGCCTTTATCATAAATACAGCATCCAAGAGAAGTATATAAAGTGTATACAAAACAAAATCCAGGACTAATCCTGAACTCTATTTATCATCTATCTATCTATCTATCTATCTATCTATCTATCTATCTATCTATCTATCTATCTATCTATCTATCTATCATCCACCCACCCACCCACCCAACCCAACCCAACCCAACCCATCCATCCATCCATCCATCCATCCATCCATCCATCCATCCATCCATCCATCTCTATTATTAAATAGAGAGCATGATTTTCTTCCAGTAATTCAAAATGGTGTAATTATTTCTGCCCTTTTGTTCCCAGAAAAGCAACTCTTTTGCAACACTTTGATTAAATAAATATATTGCTTCTTCGGTTTAACATGTTTTTCTCCCTTAAAGCTGACATGATGTGGTGTTATGCCATTCCTCTTCATGCAGTAGATTAAGGCTGATCTTCAATTACAGGATTGTTTAATTTCTTAAAGAACCAGTGCAGCATAGGCCACCTCTGCCTGACATCTAGTGGTAGCTTGATCAAATTATCAGATGTGCTCAAAATCTCAAGGGATTACAGGCTGGTAGCAATAGCACTTAGACTTCACAGTGTTTTACAGTCCTTTCCATCTTTTCTTTGGATCACTAAAATTTTCTTCTTCTTTTTCACAAAGCTATATATCTGTGTGCAACTAGAAAACAGTTATACCAAAATCCATTTCTTGTCTTTTGAAAGAGCTGAATTCTTTTATTACTCATAGAAACATATAAATGAGTATAGCTATTATTACAAAAGAATTCAATAGCAGACAGATTTTTAAATCACTGTATGAGAAATCTCATTTTTGGTAAAATATTACTTTCTTTACACAAGTCGGTAACTACAAATCATATTTCCCAAGCAGAGATTAGTGGGACATTTATTTAGCTTCTATTTTAGTTCAAAAAGTCAAGATGTGTAAAACTTGTGTTTAATGTTTAGAAGGGGAAAATCATGCACCCTGATCAGCAATTATATGGAAGTAGTTTTCTATTGCTTGCTTCTTAAATGCTTTTTGATCTTTGAACTTCTCCCACATTTCTAATACAGTGGTACCTCTACCTAAGAACGCCTCTACTTATGAACTTTTCTAGATAAGAACCGGGTGTTCAATATTTTTTTTGCCTCTTCTCAAGAACCATTTTCCACTTACAAACCCAAGCCTCCGAAACTGTAACCGGAAAATTCAGGGAGAACCCTCCGTGGGGCGTCTCTAGGAATCTCCTGGGAGGAAACAGGGCCTCCACCCTCCCTGTGGTTTCCCCAATTGCATGCATTATTTGCTTTTACATTGATTCCTATGGGGAAAATGTCTTCTTCTTACAAAGTTTTCTACTTAAGAACCTGGTCATGGAACGAATTAAGTTCATAAGTAGAGGTACTACCACTGTTCCCTTTAACCTGCGCTATGCGCTATAGCGCAGGAGATTTGAGAGCTCAGTGCACAAATTTTCAATTCTGGTGTAGAGGTCTAAAACCTTTTTTTCTCTGGGCTGGTGGCCAGAAAAATTTGGAAGGTGCGAAGAAGAAAACTCAACTTCCAGTCTTGCAACTTTTTGCTGAGGGCACAAAGAGCAAAAAGTTCCAAGACTGGAAGCTGAGCTTCCTTCCTTGTGCATTCCAAATTTTTTCAGCCTTCTTCCTCCTAGGCGCGCCGCCTGAGTTAGCCAATCCTGGTGGCTCTCTGTCCGAGCTCCACCTTGTGGCTCTGGTTTCAGCTGCTGCTACAGGGATCCCCAAGAACATGAAAATTTATTTATTTATTTATTTTAAACTTCTATGCAGCCAGTCCCAAAGGGACTGCTGTTCAGATACTATACTTTTCTGCCGCACTGAAAAAAAATTAGAGGGAACATTGGGTACCACCATATTTAATAAAGATTTCAGTTCAAAGACTTAGCAGGGCCAGCCCTGCTTAATTCTGAATCTAATCAAAGTTAATCAGGTACTGCCATCTGCTGAGTCACTTTTTATTTTCCATAGCTTAAGCACATTCATAGATAAATATTTGCATTTTTGAGCACGTTTTGTCTTTTTTGCCTATTTTTAAAAAAATTATATATTTCAGGAAAATAGTAGTGCAGTGGCCTAGAAGTGGAGCTCTCGCCTCACAATCTGGAGGCTATGAGTTTGATCTGAGGAAGAGGCAGATATTTCTCTCTCTGGGCACCCTGAGAACATATCTGCTTAACAAATTGGCGACAGGAAGGACATCTGGCCATTGAAACACTTTACTGGTTCCATTTAGTTGCCCAGACTCCACCCTGCATTGGGGTCATTAAAAGATTATGATATATTTCAGGGAAATTGGTGTAAAATTGATTGTGGAGAATGCTCATTAAAACAAAAGAAGCCTCAATGAAACAATATGCATAATAATAACTCTCCCCCCCCAAAGTACAAGGTGAATGTCTACCAACCTATGAATGATATAAAAACAAAAATAAGCAAATCAATGAAGAAAAAAGATAGAATAAACTTAAGAACAGCATTGTTTGCAGGGATGAGTAGTAAGCAAGTGTCAAAAAATGTCAAAAAGGCAATTGTTGGAGGACAAAGCTCCATCCTTTCTCAGGATATGGCTAGAGCTTTATATTGCACTTCCTTGATTGCCATTCTTGAATTATTTTAGCTATAGTGAAAGCCACTGCTTGAAGTTTTAGAAAAAGAGTAAAGTCAACCCTGTTGTATTTCTCCATTTTTGCTCCTGAAAATACTGCAAACCCACAGCAACACCCCTCTCTAGATGTCTTATTTCTAGAAAATTTGCAGCCACCTTGGAGAAAAGACCTCAGCTGTGGCAGACACATTGTTTTTATTTGGTTTCAAGGTCACATCCTGGCGGTAGATGGTCTTTTTTCTTTTAACAATGGTTCAACGGCTGATCTAAATTATTTCCGAGCCAACATTTCAGCAGTGCACTTCTTTAAACACTTAATGACATCCATATGTTATGATGTTTCTTGGCTTTTACTCTTTTCCTTGGATACATCTTGAAAAGACTTTGGCTCCATAAACTCGAATCGTTATCTCAAGCCATCAAGTTCTTTGAAAACTTCCTTATTAATTTTGGCTTTTTGCCTTCATTGCAACAGACTTACTCTTTAAAGAAATGATGCTATTTATATTCCCAAATTGTATTTTCTGACCGAAAAATAATATCACTGTTTTACATCTATTATTAGCATATTTTACACATTCCGGTGACATACGAAACAAAATATACAAATAAATCCATGCAGTAAATCGTTACTTTTTATTTGAAATAGTGGAAGAACATTTAATAATTTAATTTAATAATTAGAAGTATGATTCAGTAGTTGTATCCAGATTCCTTTTCATTAAGATTAAGGACATCTCTGTCAGAAGGAATGATGAAGCTCCAAGTCTGTCTGGGTTCACTAATCATATTAAACCATATTTAGCAATGGCTAACTGAATAAGCCACAACTGGATGGACTTGCATATTACAGTATGCTGTTAACTATAATTTAAGGGTTGATTAAAACCACACTATACACATTTACTTAGTTCATTATGTAAATCAAACATCTCTAATCTTTTGGGAATGAAGGAGAATTTGGAATCTTTAAAATACTCTGAAACATATATTGTAAGTCTACAGGCCATATTTTTAATATAATGCTTAGTTCATTAGAAAGAACATAACTATGAAAGAGACAGTTCAGCTGGATCAGGCCAGTAGCTAGTTTTCAGTCCTAGCCAGCTTAATACCTCTAGTAAGCTCACAAACAGAATGAACAGTCTCTTATTTCTTTTAAAAGCAGACCGATTCAGATGTTGCATGTAGCATATAATCATTAGTAACCATTTATTCACATCAGAAGTTTAACTTGGCCCCAGGTTTTTGTTGTTTTTCTTTTATGGTTTTATATGGCTGTTTTAATTTTTGATTTTAAAAAAATTAGCTGGTTTTAACATGCCCACTACACAAATAAAGAAATCCTCCAAGAATTGTACTGAATTCTTTTTTTCTATATCACCCATTCCACAAGATATTAACTTTCCAACAATTGTACTTTTTCTGATCTCCTGCCAACATTCCTTAATATGGTTACATTTAATACATTGCATACCAAAATATGGTGTCGTATGTTTGGGGACAGATATAGAATCCAAGTTTCACGGTTTGTAAATTAGTTTACAAATGCATATCAGATGAACTCAACCAAGTGGTTATTCAGTACTACATATTTTACCAAAATCAAGCCAGTCAATTTCAGTATGTTAATGAGCTTATAATGAACTTTGGTCTTACCATATTAATGCTTGTACTTTAAAACTGAGTTATGAATTTTTGTAATACACAGTAATGAACCATTCATACTAGGAAACGAGAGTGCCTAGCAGTGCAGATAAATGATTAGTTACTGGCTTATGAGCCAGCGTACTCACCCGATCTCCACCCCACAAATAAATTACTCTGGAAGATGACCATCAGCAAGGTGGGGTGGAAAGCAATCAAAAGAAAATACAAGCTTTGGATAGATTTCCCTAGAATTATTGTCCATGAACAGGCTAAACAGGTTTTGCTCCATGATTACATGATATAGCGTAACAGAATCAATAGGATCTCACAATGTTGGAACATGTGGGCTATGAAATCTGCAAATCACATGAATATACTTATTTTCCTCAGGTTGAAATGATAATGTTTAGGGTTATATGCAATGTTTTTCCTTTTGCCCTTTTTAAAATATCTCATTTACTTTCCTTGATAATCTGAATCCGGGAAATTAAAACAGTAAAACATATTTTAATATATTCTGCTTTACAGTATTTACTATAATATGTATGAGACTTGGCTCCTTATGATACAATATCTACCTATATCTAAAATAGGCAAATTGTTACTTCTTTCTGACACAAAGTATTATGAAAATTAAAAAAAAATGCAAACATGACTAAGCATTTTTTTTCCTTTGCATTTTTTTAAATGTTTCTGGTTATTGACCATAACCATATGTGTGTGTGGGAGGGGGGATAAATCTGGTACATAGTACATTTATCTACTATTTTCAGATATATCCTGCTTAATTTTTAAGGGAAATAATCATTACTGGAACCTTAAATAAAAAGGCTTGTGTTTTCCCTTTCCTAAAAAGAAATATTCATTCTTAAAACTTTAGTGCTATTCAACAAATTAGGGTTCTTGATATTTTTATCTTTCACTGATATGCATAAAAACAAACATTTAAGCAAAGATCTGACTTTGGATTGTTTTCTTGTTTTGCAGCATATAGAAAAAGTGCTCATTTTAATACCTGTCAGGAAAATTTCATGGATATGTCGATGAAGACAACATAAATGAAGCTGAACTAAATAACTCTTAAGAAATGAAATGTGCAATAAAATATAGATACTATGTATATCATCTTCAGACACAACTGCCAGTATAAAGGTTCTTACAAATCTATTTTTATTTAGTTGCCTATCAAACAGTTTAATGATGATTTCACTGGACTGTGCTTCTTGAAGTTTTTGCTGTCACTATTAAGACCAATCACAGAATGCTAATTCCAAATTTGCCAACAATGTAAAACTTACTCTGGGACTACATTATATATATTTTTTATATATTCTGTACAAAACAAGCCTTAAATCGGTAATAGATATATGTGTATGTAAGTATTTGTGTTAAGATTGGATGGACATGGACTCCACGTGACTTGGTTGTCTGGAGTTCATCATCCTATTGAAATAGAATCAAGCAGAAGCCAAAGGCTAGATTCGGTCAATCCAAAGGAATACAGTGATCCCCCGGTTATTGCGTCCCCGACCATTGCGAACAGGGTAATTTGCGATTTTTCAACCCGGAAGTCAAAACACCATCTGCGCATGCGTGCCCTTTTTTCTATGGGCACGCATGCGTAGATGGCGCCCGGCAGATCAGCTGCTGGCCGGCTTCCCTGGGTCTTCCCCCTCTTGCTGGCGGGAGGGCGAGCAGCGGGCATCAGCAAGGAGTTTCCCCACAGCCCACGCAAACTCCTCGCTGCCGCCGGCCCTTCGCCCGCCCACGCCGTTCATTCTCGCCGCTTTCCAGCTGAGTCATGAAGCGAATTCGCTTCAGGACTCAGCTCAAAAGCAGCGAGCGCGAGCGCGGACAAGCCGTTCGCTGGCGCTCGCTCTCGCCGCTTTCGAGCTGAGTCCTGAAGCGAATTCGCTTCAGGACTCAGCTCCAAAGCGGCGAGAGCGAGCACGGACAAGCCGTTCGCTGGCGCTCGCTCTCGCCGCTTTCGAGCTGAGTCCTGAAGCGAATTCGCTTCAGGACTCAGCTCCAAAGCGGCGAGAGCGAGCGCGGACAAGCCGTTCGCTGGCGCTAGCTCTCGCCGCTTTCGAGCTGAGTCCTGAAGCGAATTCGCTTCAGGACTCAGCTCCAAAGCGGCGAGAGCGAGCGTGGACAAGCCGTTCGCTGGCGCTAGCTCTCGCCGCCTGCCTGCCCGCTAGCGAGGAGCCAAAGATTGGGGGCGGCGCGGCTGTTTTAAAACGTCGCCGCCGACATGGGGGGCTTGCCAGCACCCCCTGGACCCCCAACCTGGGTTTGGGGGGCTGCTAGGAAGCCCCCCATGCTGGCGGCGACGTTTTAAAACAGCCGCGCCGCCCCCAATCTTCGGCTCCTCGCTAGTGCTGCGGAAGTTAAAAACACCATCTGCACATGCGCAGATGGTGTTTTTACTTCCGCAGCGCTACTTCGCGAAAACCCGCTCGTTGCGGGGGGTCCTGGAACGGAACCCTCGCAACGAGCGGGGGATCACTGTACTTGTAACAGAATAACAAAATAGAAGTTTGAAGAGACCTTGGAAGTCCAAGCTGCTGTCCAAGCAGGAAACCATATACCACTACATACAAATGGTTGTCCACTCTCTTCTTCAAAAACTTCCAGTATCAAAGCACACAATTTCTGAAGGCAAGTTGTTTCACTGGTTTATTTTTCTCATTGTCAGGGAATTTTTCCTTAATTCTAGGTTGGTTCTTTCCTTGATTAGTTTGCATCTGTTGCTTTTGTGGACTATTAGTCAAATATAGATGTACAGTCACCTAATGTTTGAATGCCACTTTGTTCGTCTGACAATTTAAAGTTCCTGTTTATAGTTCAGAAAGACCTCTTCTTCCTATGCTGCTTTTTGAGTGTAGCAATTTCTTCTTTATCATTTTAAAAAATAAGTTATAATTGTTGAATTAATGATGAGTTGTTGCATTAGGATAATTACCTAATTATCCCAAGAAATCTGGGAATATTGACCAAATAGGTAGAAATAAGCAGCATTCAATGTTATAGCACCAACACAGGATTCCACATCTAGTTGCAGTGTCATGTTCTCACTGGGGAGCAGTAATCCTTGATATTTGGAATCCCTTTTCTATATTAGGTAGATTTAATGGGCCACTGAGGGAAAAGTAGAACAGCTTGAAGGCAGCTACATGCACAATAAGCATTAATCTTTTGCACTTCCTTATACTTGGTCACTTGAGAGAAGAACAGAGAGAAGTTTATGAATTCTGAATAATTTTCTTGAAGGCAGATGAGCAAAAGAAGGAAAAAATGAGAAAGAAATGCATGAAATTCCATCCAGGTCATGACGAGATTAAAATGTAAAAAGATACAGCACAAATAGATCATGTTTCTACAGCATTTTCACACCATTTGAAGTAATTTTGCTATGATTGTGGTATGTCAAAATTTAGTAGTTTTCCATTTCCCCAATTTTCTTTGCTAAATTTCTGTCCTTAAAGGTCTGAATTTTGTGCTAATATAAAACAAAGAGCAAAAGTACAAATACTAAAAACAGCAACAAAACCAATATGGAAATATTTTTGTATATAATAGTACAAAATATGCCATTAACCAAGAATAGTTTTAGTTTATACATTCATTATATATGTGTGGTATATTATAAAATAACTTTAACTAATCATTATCTAATGATTGTAGTCTAGTCAATTTTGCATTAAAGGTTTATTGACTTGGGTTAAACAGCTAAAAAGTTATTATTAAATTGTAATAAAAACAGTATGAAAGTGCTTGCATATCTAAGTATTTGTTGTTCTTAAGTATCTTACTTCACTCTTCAGCACAAATAGACCTTACATTGAATTAAATTTCAAGAACATGCAATAAAGTAGAGAAATCACAGTGGATCAAATAAAATTTCTTTGGCGAGTCAGAATCATATATAAATTTAAAAGATGTACATTACACATACAAAGCAGAATGTAAGTACCAGTGGCAAAAAAAAAGAACTTTAAAGAAAACTAGGAATATATACAGGGTTTTAAAAGTGATAAGCTTTTATAAAAGATTATGACAGATGAGTATAATCAGGTACAGACTGGCTTTTCTGAATAATTTCACATTTCAAAATATTAGTTGAAATTTATAGATAATTTTAGCAAGAGTGAGTACAGCAAAATCCAAAGATGAAAATTGTGATGTACTCATACTAATATAAGACTACTGTTTCAAAGAATGATAGTTCAGATTTCCTCCACAATTTAATCAATATATTTTTTGCTCATCATACAATAGGGAATTCATCCATTATGTTATTTTGTGGATTCATTATAGCATTGTGAATGCATTAATTCAGCTAAATAATATTATACTATTATATAGGAATTAATCCATATATGAAAGACCCCAAACCAGAATTTTATTCTTATAAATATAAATATTTGAACTTGCATTAAAAGAAATATTTACTACATAAAACTAATATAAAAGTTGATCCAAGTCTTGTTTCTTGAATACATATGGAATCTACTCATAACCTTTATGACCATTTTGGAAACTGTAAAGATAAATTAGATGAGTAAATATGCAGGCTTATATTGAATAGATTTAACAATAAATATCATCACAGACTTCAAAATTATCTTCTTCTGTAGCTAATTGTTCTAGTAGATTGTGTGAAGTTGAGTACTGAAGAAAAGATAATTCCTGCTTCCACATTTGGAGAAAAACATACAACATATTTATGGTCATATAATATATTTTTCAGATGCAAAGATTGTGATTGTCACATAACTATAATTCATATTATCATAAATAAATGATATGATTTATTAGATTTTATTTTCCTTTTAAGCAGAAAGACATTTGAAACCATCTTGTGTTTGACAGCGTCAGGATAAAAAGAACATCCAATAAATTATATCTGTATGGCTTACTTCATTTATTTATGTACGCTTCACAGCTGCAGCATTCATACACAAACATTCATTACTTTATAAAAAGATTAAAAATGGTTATATATATTTTATATACAAAATTATTTACTTTTTAAAACTTTATTTTACAAAAAAGTAGGTCTATCTATCTCCATTTTAAAATGCAGAGAGCTGTAAAATAGACCCATGATTAGTGTTGGAAAAGTTGGTATTTTTTAAAAAAATGGCCCTGGTTGAAAATTAAAATATTAGCCTTTATTATTACTATTATTATTATTGTTATTAATCCTACAGGCCCTCCTTGTCAACTTTTTAAAGTCCTCAAGTCCTTCGTGATCAGTGCCAAGGCTGGAAAGGACAAAAGTCAAGTTCCATATTCGAGTCACTTCTTCCAAGTTGCTCTTATTTTCATATTCCTTGTGAAAGCTTTTCGTTCCATAAACTCTACAGTTCTTCATTAGAAGATAGCTATTTCTTAACCGAGAAACTACTTTCACAGTTCATCTTCAGCTTGTAATAGCTGCGTCTCCCATGTTTACAAAATGATTGCTGATAACAGTTTAAAATTATTTCCAGCCTAGTAAAGTACCTCCAAGACAAGCAACATAAATGATTAAAGATCTCTGAAGCCAAATGGTCATAAATAAGCCTGAACTTCGTTTGACATCTTATTGTATATACAGGGTTTTTTAAAAATGCAACACACTTAAACACTATTAAATCATCTTATTTACATTATCATTGGTGCTAAAATGGAGGAGTTTAATTACTACAGGTACTGGGGTAAAGAATCAAATAATCCCTCACCAATGACATATAGAAATTAACATACTAGATAGGCTGGAAATTGTTCCCTTTTCAATATTTTCATTTGTAGCCATCATTGATATGCGTTGTAAGTACTCAGGTCCATATGTATTCCAAAATGCTGGGTAATCCTTTAATTTTTTTTAAGGCACCATAAGTTAGGGCATTCTGGCATGGCAAATGTCCCACTTTTACCAGAGTAGTTTCAACGCCTTGAATCTTGCCATGTCCTGATCCAACGGTGAAAATGTTTTGGTGAATTAAATGAGTTTACCTTTCCTGGTGAAGAATTTTTATGATAATATTTTTTAGAATAATAAGTCCTTTGGAATGAAGATGCTGAAAATAAAAGAAAAAGAAGGGAAAGCTTTACAACTGTGCCAACAGAAATTTAAGCAGGATGAATGAATGCAATGTGTAATATACACAATATAATCAGATTCAGATGTTCGCTAGTGTGCTATAGTCTCTTCCATAGTAATATTTTTTTCCATTCTCCTGGTCAGCATCAAATCATTCGGTTGCCCAATTTTTTTAATTCATAGAATAAAGAGATTGAATAAAGTAAATTCAGTGGTCAGATCCCTCGGGGTCCCTTGGTTTTCGTGGGTTCAAACTTCGCGAAACGGCTATACCACGATTTTTCAAAAATATGAATTAAAAAATACTTCGTTGTTTTTTTCCCTATACCATGGTTTTTCCCGCCCGATGACATCATACGTCATCGCCAAATTTTCGTCTGCACTTAATAAATATTTTTTTTTAATAAACTTTAATAAATAAACATGGTGAGTAATAATCTAAATGGTTGCTAAGGGAATGAGAAATTGCAGTTTATGGGTTGAAAGTGTTAAGGGAAGGCTTGTGATACTGTTCATAGCCCAAAATAGTGTATTTACTTCCGCATCTCTACTTCGCGGAAATTCAACTTTCGTGGGCGGTCTCGGAACGCATACCCGTGAAAATTGAGGGAACACTGTATAGAGAAATGACTGAAGACACTTTAGGATACTTGGGGAATAAAAAATGTTTTTCTTTCATCTTGTAGAAGATTTTACCAGGATGGCAAGTGTCTGATTTAAGTATAGGCAATCATATTTTCCTTCATATAATCTACTCACGATTCATGCAGGTAATTTTGGGTAAATCCCATCGGCCATTTCCTTGGCATCTGATTATTGGAACATGTCGCTGGATGAAGCCATCTTTACAATGATATCTGATCAATGAGTTAATTTCATAACGTGGCTTCATCTTTCCAAAGGTATTTGCATTTTCTACCACCGGTGGCTGGCCACAAGCAACTGAAAGTACAAATTAAAATTTTTATAAACTGTAATTTGTATGTGTCAGTCAATCTCAACCTTCACTATAAGACCATCAACTCATCCATCCATGGATTTTCAGACCATAGCTTCTAATGAGCCTAATAACACACACAAAAAGGTCTGTAAAACCAATCAAAATAGAAAACATGGGAAAATATATTATCAGGTTTAAGAGAATTTTTTAACAATTCCTGCATATATTATCTGAAAAGGTTTTTGTCCATTTTTCCAGAAGAAATCTACACATTTCTTAAAAAGCTGCATTGTGTATACCCTATTTCCTCCAAAATAAGACATCCCCTGATAACAACCCAAAGTGGACTTTTGAATACATGGCAATAAGGCCAAGCGCTTATTTCAGGGTTAAAAAACATATAAGTCAGGGTCTCATTTTCGGAGAAACAAGGTATTAATAGTTTAATAGTTTAGTTTAGTTTAATAGTTTACGAGATTTGTATGCTGCCCAATTCAAGTGGACTCTGGGCGGCTAAAACATATAAAAACAATATAAAGGATTACAATATCAGCATAAAATATAAAAAGCAGTTCAATAAACACTATTAATAACACTCAAACATTCAGTCATTCATTCATAGTCTGGGTCTTAATGGCTTTCTGGAAGACTGGCAGGGCAGGAATAGTGTGAATTTCCAGGGGCCGTTGGTTTCAAAGGGTCGGAGCTGCCACAGAGAAGGCTCTCACTCATGACCCCACCAACAACATTGTTTGGCAACGTAACCTGGAGGAGGTCAACCCTGTAGGCCATTATTGGTTGTAGGGACATGTGAGGTAGTATGCGGTAAGTAACAGTATTATTTGTATCATATTACATTGGTGGATATAGTACAGTGGTACCTCATGATACGAACGCTTCACCATACGAACAACCTGAGATACGAACCCGGGGTTCAGAAATTTTTTGCCTCTTCTTATGAACGTTTTCCGTCTTACGAACCCGCCGCCGCCGCGAAGCCCCGTCACCCAGATGTTGCTTTTTGAAACAGCCGGGGGACTTCTTGGCGTTCTCCTAAAGCCTAACGCAAAACCCGAACTTCTGGGTTTGGCATTCAGGAGGCCGCCGAGAAGCCCCCCGGCTGTTTCAAAAGATGACAGCCGGGCGGCGGGGCTTCTCGGCAGCCTCCCGAACACCGAACCCGGAAGTTCAGCAAAAGTTCGGGTTCGGGAGGCTGCTGAGAAGCCCCGCCGTCCGGCTGTCGCTTTTTGAAACAGCCGGGGGGCTTATCGGGGGCCTCCTGAACGCCAAACCTGGAAGTTCGGGTTTGGCGTTTGGATTCAGGAGGATGCTGAGAAGTCCCCCGGCTGTTTCAAAAGATGACAGCCGGGCGGCGGGGCTTCTTGGCGGCCTCCAGAACACCGAACCCGGAAATTCAGCAAAAGTTCGGGTTCGGGAGGCTGCTGAGAAGCCCCGCCGCCCGGCTGTCGCTTTTTGAAACAGCCGGGGGGCTTCTCAGCATCCTCCTGAATCCAAACGCCAAACCCGAACTTCCAGGTTTGGCGTTCAGGAGGCCCCCAAGAAGCCCCCCGGCTGTTTCAAAAGACAACAGCCGGGTGGCGGGGCTTCTCGGCGGCCTCCCGAACGCCGAACCCGGAAGTTCGGGTTTGGCGTTCGGGTTCAGGAGGACGCTGAGAAGCCCCCCGGCTGTTTCAAAAAGCAACAGCCGGGCAGCGGGGCTTCTCGGTGGCCTCCCGAATGCCAAACCCGGAAGTTCAGCAAAAGTTCGGGTTTGGGAGGCTGCTGAGAAGCCCCGCCGCCCAGCTGTCACCTTTTGAAACAGCCGGGGGGCTTCTCAGCGTCCTCCTGAACCCAAACGCCAAACCCAAACTTCCAGGTTCGGCATTCGGGAGGCCGCCGAGAAGCCCCCCGGCTGTTTCAAAAGACGACAGCCTTTTGAAACGTTTGGGTTCGGGTGGCGGGGCTTCTCGGCGGCCACCCGAACCCAAACTTTTGCCGAACTTCCGGGTTCGGCATTGGGAGAACGCTGAGAAGCGCCCGGCTGTTTCAAAAGGTGACAGCCAGGCGGCAGCGTTTTTTTGCGTTTTTTTCCTCCCTGCACGGATTAATTCATTTTACATTGTTTCCTATGGGAAACAATGTTTCGTCTTACGAACTTTTCGCCTTACGAACCTCCCCCGGGAACCAATTAGGTTCGTAAGATGAGGTATTACTGTACTTCCTTGTGCTATAAAAATAGTTGTTTGATACAAATGACTAATCAGTAATGCAATTCTACACTCCACTATGACATGAAGGTTCCGCTATTAGCCCAATGTTACTATTAATTCATGAATAAAACAACATCTTACTTAATGGTAGTAATGTAGCATCTAAGTGGCCAGAATATATGAATATTGTAATGATTCCAAGTTTTGTTTGGGAGCCTAAAATAATTTGCTCAATGTATTGCATATCCTTATATCAAACTCATATATCATTTCAATTCATATTCCTTCAAGTTATAAAAAATTGGTAGTCTTTCATATTTCTTTATGTTTTAAGCACACTAAATAATTTGGTGTCATCAGCAAACCGAGTATTAGTTTGTAAGCTTTAAATGAGTTATAAAGACATAGCATTCATTGATCAGACTTGAATTCCTTTTATATAACTCAGTTGCAAACGTGGACCATTCCTTTTCCATTTTCTGTTCTTTAAGCAACAAGAGTCATAAGGTATTCCCATGATTACTATGGCATAGATTGGTAAATAACTTTGTTTAAAATCTTTTGAAATTTCAATGTTCACAAAAACGTATAAGTTCATATGCTTACTCAACTCTAAGAATTTGAAAAGTCTTATTTTTATATTACTTAGGCTGATTATTTAAATCTTTTAAACATCTTTTTATCTTTAATCATGTTTTTCACTAATTTAATTAGAATGAAAATTTACCTAGTTATTGGTTTCTTTATTCCTTCTTAGCTTCATTCTAATCTTCTGGTACAGAAAACAACTACATTCCTTTCTTTAAGGCAAGCAAGTAACATCAAATTTGTTTTATTTAAGAGCTCATAAATGTATAATTTCTTATATACATTTTTTGCACTGCTCTAGCTCAACTTGTAACGAGTTGTCCACTTTTCAAAGCACCAAATCTTACACGCAGAAGTTTGTAGAAGTTTTAAAAGCAACAGTACAATGTTTATTGCATAGGTCTAAATTGGACTTATTTACCTGTTCCTTTCTTGCATGTGTAAGTGAGATGATAATTGCATGGTACATCATTCCATTGACCATTTTCATGCCAAATTATAACAACACAATCTTCTCCAGAAGAAAAGAAACTATCTGGCTGTTTTGGCCTCCAGTTTTCATATTGCTGCAGAATATAAAACACAATAATTAGAATGTGAAACCTGCCAAAGTTATATTTGAATAAAATAAACTGAGCACAAAATGACAAATTACAAATATTGTCATCAGAAAAAAAATTTAGAATAGAATATTTTGGTCCACTACAGATATAAAGTTTACCATTTAAAAATGCACCTAATAGGAGAGGCTGAAAATCACTTTTACCACAGCAGGAGAATACAAACCTTTCTATTAATATGAAATCACCAAATTGTGATAGCACCATCCAACCAAACAGTGCTGATAGTGCAAAGAATACCTTGACTTTGACAATATTTTCAATGCAGGCCAGATAAAATTCCAGAATGGTAGGAAAATCAGCCACAGAGAATCATTTTTGAACATACCCATAAAAAACAATAAAAATTGAACACAATTCAGGGGAGAGTCTACATTAAGCTGCTGAATTGAATTTTGAAATATAATAGACCACCTTTCTCTGGCATAAGGGCAGCTTTACTCCCAATGTACAAATGCAGCTCCAAGGGAACATTTCAGTTATCCAGGAACAGAGAGATCATTTTCCTTTGCTGTGAAACTATATGGTGACACTTTCCCCAAAATAGGTAGTATTTTAAAAAGTTCTTAAAATTAAATACAAATATTATGTCTTTAAATTAAAGAAGTTTTCAAATCAGTAATTTTTAGATATGATTTTGGTTATGACCTATAAAGCCCTTCATGGCATCGGATCAGAATATCTCCGGGACCGCCTTCTGCCGCACGAATCCCAGCGACCGGTTAGGTCCCACAGAGTTGGCCTTCTCCGGGTCCCATCGACTAAACAATGTCCTTTGGTGGGACCCAGGAGAAGAGCCTTCTCTGTGGTGGCCCTGACCCTCTGGAACTAGCTCCCCCCAGATATCAGAGTTGCCCCCACCCTCCTTGCCTTTCGTAAGCTCCTTAAAACCCACCTCTGTCGTCAGGCATGGGGGAATTGAAATTTCCCTTCCCCCTAGGCTTATATAATTTATATATGGTGTGCTTGTATGTATGAGTGGTTCTTTAAATTGCAGTTTTTTAGATTGTTTTTAATATTAGATTTGTTTACATTGTCTTTTTATATTGTTGTTAGCCGCCCCGAGTCTTCGGAGAGGGGTGACATACAAATATAATAAATAAAAATAAATAAAATAAAATAAATGATTGATTAGGGTTCTAATTTTTAAGCGTTTGCCTTTTTTGCCTTCACTTTTTCAGGTCTTTTCTGTAAAATAATACTACAGTTACTATGAAAGATGCTCTGGAATTTCTTCTCAAGACAAATCTGCTATGTATGTCTACAACAATGTCATTTTGTTTATAATATTAAAACATTGAATCCAGCCCTACCCTACTCTGTCCACAAAAAAGAGTTTGCCTTTCAAAAGTAATCCCTTTGTAATCCTGACTGGGTACGTATTTCCTGAAAACGTTCTTGACTTACACTAAACCAGTGCTTCTCAATTATTTTCTGTTACTCCCCCTCCTTCCCGGGAAAAAGTAAACATTTAGTGTGTGTCCCCCACACCAACCTCTCCGATCTGGGCCCCAATGGAATTTTAGTGTTAATGTTTATTATATTACTTATTATAAGCTGTTTTCGGTTAGGTAGGCATAGGCATAGTGCCAAAAAGAACGCACAGTCGGAACCTACAGTCCTTCGCTAACAACCACAACAGAGCCCAACTTCTGTTGCTAAGCAAAACATTTTTAAAGAAAATTTTGTCCCATTTACAACTTGCCACACTCATTAAGTGAAGTTAAGTCATTAGTTAGTTACATGGTTGATAAGGAACCAGACTTCCGTATTGACTTTACTTGTCAGAATATCGCAACAGGTGATTATCATCCAGGACTTTGCACCCATTATAGATATGAGTCAGTTGCCAAACATCTGAAATTTGCTCACATGACTATAGAGATGCTGTAATGGTCCATGTGTGAAAAATGGTCATACGTCTCTTTTTTCAGTCCCATTGTAACTTAAATTGCCGACTAGATGAACTATTGTTAGTCAAGGACTGTCTGTATATTATTTTTGGCCTTGTTCTTCTTTTAAGAAAAATGATAAGGAAGGGAAATAAAAAAAGGAATGCTTCAAGACATCTACCTCGCTGTTCTTTGGGATGTTATTTCTTCTTTTTTTTACTACTAGAAATTAATGGAGATAAAAAATAAATTAAACGGAAATAACAATGTCTATAAATGCTATGCACTTAGCAACCAATCCATCCCATAAATGGGTAAAAGATAGGATTTCAAGTGCTTTGTTTTCTTTTTAATTTCAGCACTTGGAGTTATTCCACATGTGCACTTGTAAAAGGTTCAAATTGTTTTGTTTTAATCTTTATAAAGTAATCCAAACATAGTATTTTAAGTACGTTTTTAATAACGTTAATGAACTAAATGGGTTATTTACTTACTGGAACCATTAAATATCTTTATATAGAGATAATACCTTTGTACCTTTTTTCCCAACACTAAATTTGCTTATCTATTATAATATTTTAATTATTTAATTAAGTTTATGGCGACATTCTAATTTGGGACACATTAAACCTCTTGCCAGTGCCAGGTAATAAAACATGTTTTTGTCATAAAAAGATGAAGTGCCCAGTCAACGAAGCGGTGGAAGTGATGTGCCGGTGCCTGGAGGCTGTTGAGGCCTGGATGGGTGTCAACAGACTCAAGCTCAACCCGGATAAGATGGAGTGGCTGTGGGTTTTGCCTCCCAAGGACAATCCCATCTGTCCGTCCATTACCCTGGGGGGGGGAATTATTGACCCCCTCAGAGAGGGTCCGCAACTTGGGCGTCCTCCTCGATCCACAGCTCACATTAGAAAAACATCTCTCAGCTGTGGTGAGGGGGGCGTTTGCCCAGGTTCGCCTGGTGCACCAGTTGCGGCCCTATCTGGACCGGGACTCATTACTCACAGTCACTCATGCCCTCATCACCTCGAGGTTCGACTACTGTAATGCTCTCTACATGGGGCTACCTTTGAAAAGTGTTCGGAAACTTCAGATCGTGCAGAATGCAGCTGCGAGAGAAGTCATGGGCTTACCTAGGTATGCCCATGTTTCACCATCACTCCGCAGTCTGCATTGGTTGCCGATCAGTTTCCGGTCACAATTCAAAGTGTTGGTTATGACCTTTAAAGCCCTTCATGGCATTGGACCAGAATATCTCCGAGACCGCCTCCTGCCGCACGAATCTCAGCGACCGATCAGGTCCCAACAGAGTGGGCTTTCTCTGGGTCCCGTCAACTAAACAATGTCGGTTGGCGGGCCCCAGGGGAAGAGCCTTCTCTGTGGCGGCACCGGCCCTCTGGAACCAACTCCCCCCGGAGATTAGAACTGCCCCTACTCTTCCTGCCTTCCGTAAACTCCTTAAAACCCACCTTTGCCGTCAGGCATGGGGGAACTGAAACATCTTCCCCTGGGCATGTTTAATTTATATATGGTATGCTTGTGTGTATGTCTGTTAGTATATGGGGTCTTTTAAATCTTTTAATTTTAAATTTGTTAGATTATTTATGATTTGTTTCCACGTGTTGTGAGCCGCCCCGAGTCTTCGGAGAGGGGCGGCATACAAATCTAAGTAATAAATAAATAATAAATAAATAAAAGTGGTTTTCTCCAAGACTTGATCAAACCACAGCAGGCCTAGGCTTTGAAGCTGCAGCTGTCAATTGATTTGGAAAGGGTGGTTATTTAGTTCTTTAAAGTGCATAGCATTTGATGACACATTATTTCATATTGCCAATTATTCAAGGTTTAGTTCTAGTTGTTTCTTTTAAATAAATGTACCCCTTTAATTTTCAGATTCATTTTTTGACTTGCATTCTCTCTATTTTAAGAGCCTCAACCTTAGTTTTGGTTCAAGAGAGTTAAACAATTGTCTCCCTCGGAGTATTTTATAATAAGATTTGGAAAGGACTTTGAAATCTTTTACTTCTGTTGTTCTCCAGCAGAAAACCTCTCTAGTGATGGATCACTTACAACTTCTGGAGGCAAGCTCTTCCACTGATTAATTGTCCTCACTGTTAGAAATTTCTTCTTAATTCTGGATCTCTCTTTGATAATCATCCATCTAAGATTATCTGTTTGATAAGCTTCCAAGGTTTTTTTTTTTTAGAGCCATAAAAACTGTATCAGATGAATGTCTCGCCAACATTATATCTCTAAGAGTAGTCAGTCTTCTGCTTTAGAGGAATTTTGATCTCAAATAAAACTTTGGACAATTATAAGAACAGACTGTCACAAATCTAAGCATTTTATGTTAGTCAGTAGGGGCATTTGCATCATTTTTCATTTTCTTTCCACTTTCTTAATATAATATAAATAACTACAGTATTTAGTGGCATGAGTGTCCATATAATATAATTACTTCACAAGCTACCTTTCACTTCCTACAGGCATCCAAGATCAATTCACAATGTTGACTATCACATATAAGGAAATAAAATATCAACTTGGCTTTATTAGAGTAGTCGAGGGGTCCTATTGCTTGTCTACTGTTTTGTCTAGGGTTCCTGATTGCCAATTCCTGATTGCCAATTCCGTATTTTCAATATGTAGCATTTGTAGTTTACTACTAATAGGAACAATTTCAGATGTTGTTGCTCAAGCATTAACACAAAAATTGTACGATACTAATTATTTCAACCATACATTTTCCAATTTCATAAATTGCTTTCACTGTGAAGCTTTATTGACTGTATTTATGAACTAGGGTTCGTACAAAAGCCAGAAATACTGTAGCATTTAAGTTCTAGGCAAGGCTTGGAAATTTTGTAGTCTTTCTACAGAACAACAAGCATAATGAAACTGGCAAAATTTTGAAAATTTGTTTCATACTGGACACCATCACTATGCACATTTGCTTTGGCATTGTAATTGTCACATTGATTTTACTAATGCCAGACTCACTTAATACAGACCCTTTTAACTGCTTTCTTAAGTCTTCACACAAACCCATTTTTTATTACCTTATTTGGGCATATTAGCTTCAGGAACACTTATTTCAGCTTTAATTAGAGCATGGTGTAACACAAATTCATTCAACATTTTAAAATATGAGCCAAGTCTTTGTGAGACAACGAGATCTTGTTTTATTTTTCTAAGTAAAAATGGAAACCAAATTTAATGGCAGTCGCCAATTTGTTCAGTTAAATGAGCATACCCAAGTAGGAAAACTGTAAGCAATAGTAACAATCCATCTACAGCTCATGTGGAAACATATGCTTTATATTCTCCCACTGTCTCAGAAATAGATTACACAAATCAAGGTGAAGAAAATGAAGACAGGTGAATGGCCTTCTTTCATGACAAGATATCACCACTTAAACTCAAGAGCTGTAATCCTGCTCCATGACAAATCTTGATTTGATGAAAGGGGTGGGGGGAAACAAAGTGCAATATAAAGCTTATGGAGTAGTCCTCAGTGTAAAAAGACATTGCATTTCATTAGGGCTGTTCCAAGCAACATAAGAAGCAAAAATCCTATATTCACAACTTTATTCATTCTGTTCTTAAGATTTCCTGAAGTCATAGATATCATGACAAGAGTTGGCAAAGTAGAATAAAAGTTTCCACAAACTATTCAAAACAAAGTAACAATGAATGCCCCACAATCTGTTAAGTACCATATTTTTCAGAGTATAAAACGCACTAGTATAGTTTGGGGAAAGGAAAGTAGATGGGGAAAAAAATCTACCTACCAAGTATTTATCTGGCTAGTGTCCTTAGTCTGGTCAGCTTCTGGTCACATCATTTTATTCCCTGGCTAAGACTGGGGAAAAAAACCTTTTTCGGAGAGAATAGCAATGAAAACAAGCCTGCAAAGATATAGGGCTAAAAAAAAATTCAGAATAGCAATGAAAATATCCTGAAAGCCAGGAAGATTGTTAGCACCTCATTAGGGCTGAAAAACTTTTTTCGAGGAGGGGGGCAGAATGACAATGAAAACAAGACTGCAAAAACATTTGTGGGGGAGATCTCGGAATAGCAAAGAAAAAATTCTGCAAACCAGGAAGATCGTTAGTACCTTATCGGACCAGAATATCTCCGAGACCGCCTCCTGCCGCACGAATCCCAGCGACCGATTAGGTCCCACAGAGTGGGCCTTCTCCGGGTCCCGTCAACTAAACAATGTCGGTTGGTGGGCCCCAGGGAAAGAGCCTTCTCTGTGGCGGCACCGACTCTCTGGAACCAACTCCCCCCAGAGATTAGAACTGCCCCTACTCTTCCTGCCTTCCGTAAACTCCTTAAAACCCACCTTTGCCGTCAGGCATGGGGGAATTGAAACATCTCCCCCTGGGCATGTTTAATTTATACATGGTATGCTTGTGTGTGTGTCTGTTAGTATATGGGTTTTTTTAAATCTTTAAATATTTTAAACTTATTCGGATTATTTATGATTTGTTTTACTCTGTTGTGAGCCGCCCCGAGTCTTCGGAGAGGGGCGGCATACAAATCTAAATAATAAATAAATAAATAAATAAATAAATTAGGGCTGGGGGAAAAAAGCTTTAAAAAAAAAAGAGGCAACATTCGGTGCATAAAACGCACCCAAATTTCTCTCTTTTTTGGGGGGGGGGGAGAGATACGTCTTATACTCTGAAAAATATGTCAATTACTTCAAATAGGCAGAATACCATATATACTCGAGTATAATTCGACCCAATTATAAGCCGAGGCACCTACTTTTGCCACAAAAACTGGGAAAACATATTGACTCGAATATAAGTCCAGGATGGAAAATACAGTGGCTACTGGTAACTTATAAAAACGGAATATTCTTCTATTGTAGCTTCTTAAAATTGTTTTTGTAGGAGAATTAAAAAAAACATATGAAGAACGGTTGCAGGAACTGGGTATATCTAATTTAATGAAAAAAAGGACCAGAGGAGACATGATAGCATTCTTCTAATATCTCAGAGTTTGCCACAAAGCAGAAAGAGTCAACCTATTCTCCAAAGCACCTGAGGGCAGAACAAGAAGCAATGGGTGGAAACTAACCAAGGAGAGAAGCAACTTAGAACTAAGGAGAAAATTCCTGACAGTTGGAACAATGAATCTGTGGAACAGCCTGCCACCAAAAGTTGTGAATGCTCCAACACTGGAAGTTTTTAAGAAGATGTTGGATACCCATTTGTCTGAAGTAGTGTAGGGTTTCCTGCCTAGGCAAGGAGTTAGACTAGAAGACCTCCAAGGTCCCTTCCAATCCTGTTGTTATTATTATATTATGTAACTTTTTTCCTTCCAAAATGTTTTTTATTTCTTGCATCTTTCTTCCTCCCCTTCCAAAATCTTTCTTTTTCTTAAATTCCAAAAACCTCTTAAAATATATTTAGGAATGTTATTTTAATCTTAAAACCTGTTATCTTAATCTTCATTACAATATCATTATAATTTTCTTAATAATTGGGATTTCATATATTCTTTCAAAACAATTGCTTAAATCAAACTTCCATATGATAAATATTCAGATTTTCCATTTAAAACGTATTTCATAGGTTAAAATCATTATTACTATCTCAATAGATCAGTAAATAACAATTGGGGTTACTCAATCATTAATTGTAAAATCTTTCTTCTACATGATATTTATCTTGCATAAGGCGTAACCATACTCTTAAAAAAAGGTAAATCTATTCATATTAATTATGTAGAACAAATGATTAATGACAAAATTCATACTATTATATTATCCTAACCTTTGTATTATTTTAAACAAGTCAGCATTAACAACCCTCTTGGGTAGGATAAGTATAGTTGGAAGAAAAAGTTTAATTACACAGAGTTATCTCCACTTTAAGCAACATTTTCTTACAAAATAACCTATCCTGTTAATCAAATTTAAATGGGTAACTTACATTGTTGCTGCCTTGGTCAGAAGAGAAAGCCATGGTTCCCTTGTTCTGAAAGTCTCTTCAACCCTCCCGCCCCTTCCCCCAGTGCTTCCTGTAGAGGAGGAGCTGTGATTGGTACAGCCTGCTGCCAATCAGATAGCTCTCTCAGTGCCTCCTTTCTGTTTAGAGAAGGAGCTGTGATTGGTTCAGCCTGCTGCCAATCAGGCAGCTGAGGGATAGCAAGAGCAGAAAGAAAAAAACCCCTCCTGTTGCCAGCCATGAGGTTTCTTTCCTCCCTGCTTTTCACATCGGAAGTGTGGAGCTTTGGAACAGTTTTCAGGTCAGTGAAAGTCAGTGACTCTAGTATAAGTCGAGGTTGGATTTTTCAACACATTTTTTGTGCTGAAAATATCGACTTATACTCGAGTATATACGGTATCTATAGATATGTGGAAGTTCAAATCCACTACATTTGGATTAAGAGCTTCTCAACCCTGACATTCTGATCCCTATCATTGACCTTTTTCTTTTCTCATTGCATGGTAACAGCCCCAATTAAATGACAAAGTGTTGCTTATGACCCATAAAGCCCTACATGGCATGGGACCAGATTACTTACGGGACTGCCTTCTGCCTTATGTATCCCAGCTACCGATTAGGTCCCACAGAGTCGGCCTTCTCCAGGTCCCATCAGCTAGGCAGGGCCCTCTGGAATCAACCCCCCTCAGAGATTTGCACTGCCCCCACCCTCCCAGCCTTTCCCAGAGCTCTGAAAATACATCTCTGTCAACAGGTTGGTGGCACTAACAACTTTTGATATCCCTGAGCCATGAATGAAGAATAATGAAAATGAATGAGGATGTCTGTTTTTTAAATGTGCAGGGTTTTTTAGAATTAACATAAATTAGATTTTTATGTTTTTAGTAATGTGTTTTTAGTATATTTAAATATTTAAATATTAGATTTGTTATGTACAGTGTTCCCTCTAATTTTTTGGGGTGGGTGGGCGGAAAAGTATAGTGTCTGAGCGGCAGTCCCTTCGGGACTGGGCGGCACAGAAACAATAAATAAATAAATAAATAAATGAATAAATGAATAAATGAATAAATAAATAAATAAACAAACAAACAAACAAACAAACAAATAAAAAACCCTCAGAGAATATCAAAATAAAATACTGTACTGTGTGTCTATAACAGTGAGCTCACAATAGGGCAACTCTATCAATATCAAAATGCCACTTAAATAGTTGAGCTAGTTTCAAACTAGATTTTTCTTTCTCTCTTCCTTACTCCCATTCTTTTTCTTTCTCTTTTCCTTCCTCTCTTTTTCTATCTGTTTCTCTCTCTTCCTCTCTTTCTCTCTCTCTCTCCTTCCCTCTCACTCTTTCCCTCTCGGCTTCTGGGCAGGTTTGGAAAACTCTGAGTTGATGATGATTTTTAAGTGAGCGATTGCTCACTGCTCAGCTTAGAGGGAACTATGCTTATGTATAGTATCCTTTGTTTTGATCCACCCTGAGTTCCAGAAGAAAGGCGGCATAGAAATCTGATTAATAAATTATAAATAAATTATATAGGGCAAAGAAACCTAGAGGCATGAAAGGGGATGGGCATTCTTTCAGAAGACAGTGCAAATAATTTTCTTTCATGTTTCAAATACAAGAAAATATGCCCTACAAAGAACAAATAATAAACTGAAATTGGAAATGTTTAGGGTTAATTATATTTTCTCAGATTATTCCGTTTCAAATGTGTGCATGTTTTGTTCCCCCATTTCAACAACCCCAAATAATAAATTATGCTGAGAAACCTTGACTAGTTTAAGATACTCGATAAATTATATGCTTTAGTAGAGTTAATTATATGACTGCATTCCTATTTTTATCCATTTGCATCCAGTTAACACACATTTCATGCCAAAAGAGATAAGCCTGCCTTCTTAACAGCTTAGCGATTTGATAATTAATAAGTAATCATCATACTTGTTCAAACTTTGAATATTGCTCAAGTCACAATTGGTATCTAAACAATTATATGCTATGTAAATTAAAACTAAGCAATTGTTAAATAGAGTTTATTTGTAACAAGTTTAAAACATGGCACCAGAAACCTAAATTATATGGTGCCACTAACTAGTGTTTCCTTTTCCATAATCCTGTCTATATCCTGAAAAACATTCTTCCATTGTAACAGAAAATTGTCTGGAGCTGGTTATCTAAACAATGTATTTTCTATGATAATCAATGTGCTCTATAATTTAATAACTATTTTTTTCCATGACCATATTCCATCTATTAGACAAGTGACCTGTTGGGATTATCACAAACAAATTCAATCTAAGATCTTTCTTAAGTTTCTTCTCTCATTGAAAGAATTCATTTGAATGCATACTTTTAAAAATGAATAGGTATTTCAATATCAAACTGCATAGGTTACACTGATGCTTGAATCCTCAGCAGCTGAATTTGCTAATAAACCTGCAAAATCCAATATATCCTGCGGTATTGCTGCATAATGCATGAAGTCATGATATTGAAACAATTTTTTTTCAAGTAATTACTTCAAAAGTTTTCAAGCCCAGGAATTTTGTAATACAAACACTGCAAGGGTTCTAGTTTAGATTTAGATTTAGATTTATTGGATTTATATGCCGCCCCTCTCCGCAAACTCGGGGCGGCTCACAACAATAATAAAAAACAGTACATAATAACAAATCCAATGCCCACCAATCTAATTACAATTTAAAATTAGTAATGTCATAAAACAATCCCAATATATATAAAAAAACCAGGCACACAGTCAATCAATCAACAAAACAACATAGGCAAGGGGGAGGTGTTTTAGTTCCCCCATGCCTGACGGCAGAGGTGGGCCTTAAGGAGTTTACGAAAGGCAGGGAGGGTGGGGGCAATCCTAATCTCAGGGGGGAGCTGGTTCCAGAGGGTCGGGCCCCCCACAGAGAAGGCTCTTCCCCTGGGGCCCGCCAGACGACATTGTTTAGTCGACGGGACCCGAAGAAGGCCGACTCTGTGGGACCTAACCGGTCGCTGGGATTCGTGCGGCAGGAGGCGGTCCCAAAGATATTCTGGTCCGGTGCCATGAAGGGCTTTATAGGTCATAACCAACACTTTGAATTGTGACCGGAAACTGATCGGCAACCAATGCAGACTGCGGAGTGTTGGAGTAATATGGGCATACTTAGGGAAACCCATAATTGCTCTCGCAGCTGCATTCTGCACGATCTGAAGTTTCCGAACACTTTTCAAAGGTAGCCCCATGTAGAGAGCGTTACAGTAGTCGAGCCTCGAGGTGATGAGGGCATGAGTGACTGTGAGCAATGACTCCCGGTCCAAATAGGGCCGCAACTGGCGCACCAGGCAAACCTGGGCAAACGCCCCCCTCGCCACAGCTGAAAGGTGTTTCTCTAATGTGAGCTGTGGATCGAGTAGGACGCCCAAGTTGCGGACCCTCTCTGAGGGGGTCAATAATTCCCCCCCCAGGGTAATGGATGGACAGATAGAATTGTCCTTGGGAGGCAAGACCCACAGCCACTCCGTCTTGTCTGGGTTGAGTTTGAGTTTGTTGACACCCATCCAGGCCCCAACAGCCTCCAGACACCGGCACATCACTTCCACTGCTTCGTTGACTGGACATGGGATGGAGATGTACAACTGGATATCATCGGCATATTGATGATACCTCACCCCATGCCCTTGGATGATCTCACCCAGCGGTTTCATGTAGATATTAAATAGCAGGGGGGAGAGGACCGACCCCTGAGGCGTGTTTTATTAACTTAATAACAGATCCAGAAAAGCATGTCCATTTAAATCTAGTGATTTACCTTTATTCCACTTTTAAATTTCACACAATACCCTGGATTTAGCTTCACCTGCCATAGTCGAAGAAGATCACTAGAGCCACCTGAGTATGACATTACAAAAATTGCCTGAATACTTTGGGGAACAAATTTCTCTGAACCTAAACCTCTATTACCATTCATATTTTTCTCCTTCCACTCTGTGTCTTCCTTGCAGCATCCTACAGAATGGTACATATCAAGGAAGCACCCTAGGTTTCTTCATTGATATGCTCATTTTAGTCAATATACAAAGCTGGTGCAGAGATTCAGATTAAGCAGAATTGAGTCAGAGTATTCTGATTTAACATATAATGATTGTTCAGAAAACTGTGTAGTAGTTCTTTATTTTTCTTGGGCTTGTGTGGCTGCTGTCAACAGCTAAAGCACCATCAGGGGGAAAAACATCTTTGTTTGATTAGTTGCTGATAGACAGCAGATTCTTTAAACATCCTCCAATACCTTTCCAAGAAATGTTATTGTTATGCTCTAATGAAAATTTAATAGGCAGGGAGTGGTCTGGATACTTTGTTGGTGGGGCTTGTGTCCAGATATGGGAACCATTACTTACAAGATTTAAATTTAATGTCAGTGTTATTCTTTGAAATAACAAGTCTTCCCTACTAAATTTCACTGGGTTGACAGATTCAATTTTGGAAATATAAAGGTCCTTGCCATTTAAGCATTCCCAACAGAAGCTATATGCATGCAGCCCAAACCCTATGTTACCCTTTCCAACCCTATCTTTGTATAACATATGTTACATCCTGAGAAGCTGGGAAGTTTTCACTCCAGTCCAACAAGGAAGTAGAGCAGGGAAATTCTGATTGGCTCCTTCCCAAAAGGGCTCCCTATTTAAACCCCTGCCAAAAACAGGCAGGGGCTGATATTTGGTTACTATAACCAATAAAGAGCTGAAGTCTTATTGCCAGTTTCCTGCCTCTTCAGTATCTGAATTCAACAATATACAACTTGGCCTTCTCTTGGATCAATATGTCTTTTATTACCTTTAAATAATCTTTTGCACTATTTAGGGCTCCCATTATCCTATTTCTATTTTATTATTTTTTCTCTTCAATGACTCTCCTTCCAATTATATATGCTATATACTTTAAGGGCCACTTATACACGGCATAACAGCCAATACAGGTTTACACCAAAAATATTATAGCTTGCTTTAGTCTCTAATGGAAAATAGTCTTCTCTGAAAGCAGAGCCATTACTTTTAGGTAAGTGCATATTACATACATCTTCACAACCTTTGGACAGCATCTGACTATAAAGCAGGAAGGGGCAATATGTAAAAAGGTTAAGCAAACTTAGTATTGTGCATCTGAAAATCAGTTTAAGAACTAACAAATCCCCTTCAATGCAATGAATATTTAATCAGGACAACTAAAATTAGCCAGTAGATGGTGCTGTCTAATCATTACACATGTAGGCTAATCAATGTCCTTAATTAAATTGCTAAAACCTTCATTATAGTAGAAATATACCATTCCTTTGCTGCTCAATAAAAAGTCCACAGAAATGAACTCTATAATACTTTGTGCCTTAGGTGAATGTCAAATGTCAAAATACAACCAATGTACTGTTGTGAGCAATGAAGTGCTCACAGAAATTTCATTGGTTATTTTTACTGGCAAATTTTAAATCACAGTTATGCAACAAAATATCCCAATTTAAGTATTAGCTATAGGTTTTTGGATTTTGTTTTCTAAGACTAAGTCGAAGCCATGTTCCGTAGAAGGAAAAAATACAGTGGAACCTCAGCTAACGACCACAATCTGATTTGGAATGTTGGTCGTTACCCAAAATGTTCAGTATCCGAAACAATTTTCCCCATAAGAAATAAAGGAAATAGATTTAATTGGTTCCCAGCCCCTGTTGACTCGCTATATTTCTTTTATTTCTTATGGGGGAAAACTGATCCCTTTCCCCCTTCACACACATTGTCCCTCACTCCTTCCCTCTCTTTACCTTTTGTCACTCTGCCTTCATGGGGGCGAGGTGACCGTGCTCCCAGATAAGGTGGCAGGTGCCACAGAGTGGGGGTGGGGAAGCAGTCAGGGGGTATTTGGCAGTGGGACACTTGTAGGGTTCTTTCCCCCCCCCCCCCCGCAGGAGTTGGAGAACCAGTGATGGCGGAACATCGAGCAGATGAACATAACGTTCCCAGCATTGATGCTTCTCAAAGGGAAGTCGCCAGAGCCACCTCAGCAGTTGCTGCTGCCGCCACCATGTGGGAAAGAAGGGTGGCGGTGGCTGCGGCTGCTGCAGTGGCAGCAACTGCTGAGGCGGCTCCAGCAGCTTCCCTCCCACTCCTGCCAGGGGGAGAGAAAGCCCTGCCAGCGCCCTGCCACCAGATACCCCCTGCCTACTCCTTCCCGGCCGCAGCAGCAAAGAGCAGCCTGGCTCTGTAGGTGCTTACCTCTCCACCTTTAGGTGGCAGGCAGCGCAGTGGCCAGAGCGAGCCCACCAGTGGGACTGCAGCGGCCTCTTCTGGTCTGCTGTGAGTGGCCGAGAAGCTCTTGCCGCTGCCACCAAACACAATAAAAAGGAGGCGGGTAAAGAGAAGGCAGCCACAGAAGTTTCCCTTTCATGCTTTGTAGGCCTGGCCCGGCTAAGGGGTCATTGAGTAGCCATCCTCCAGAACACCCGGTGCCTCCAGCCAGTCGTTGGGAATTCAGTTGGAGGAGGCAAAAGGTAAAGAGAGAGGGTGGAAGTGGGGGAGAAGGGACGTGGCTGTTCAGTATCCGAATTTTTATTCAGAATCTGGTGCAAATTTTTAACAAAATTTTTGGTTGTTATCTGAAATGTTTGCTATCGAAGGCATTCGCTGGCCGAAGTTCCACTGTACTGATTTTCTTTATGGTATTATGGGTGATTACAACTATATAATGCTACAAATCTCTAAGTTTAAATGATAAATCCGCAAAAAGACGGGAAGTTGAACAACTAGCCTCGTAGTATGAGCAGAACAATCTGGAACTGAACACCCTCAAAACCATAGAAATGGTGGTAGACGTTAGGAGAAACCTTTCCATACTTCCTCCTCTTACAATACTAAGCAACACAGTATCAACAGTGGAGACCTTCAAATTTCTAGACCATTGCAAGATCTAAAATGGACACCTAACATCAAAAAGGCATCAAAAAAGCACAACAAAGAATGTTCTTTCTGGACCAGAACATTTCTGTAACATTTTTCTATAACTGTCTGGTTTGGTTCTGTAACCCAACAAGACAAACAGAGACTTCAGAGGATAAGCAGAACAGCAGAAAAAACAATTGCTACCAATCTGCCTTCCATTGAGGGCCGTAAAAATATTTACAGATCCCTCCCCTCCTAGACATAAACTGTTTCAATGCCTACCTGGAAAATGATGCTCTAAAGCACTGCATACCAAGACAACTAGACACAAGAACAGTTTTTCCCCGAACACCATCGTTCTGCTAAACAAGTTATTCCCTCAACACTGTCAAACTATTTACTAAGCATGCATTATTATTAATCTTCTCATCATTCCTATCATCCATCTGCTCCCACTAATAACTATATGACTGTAACTTTGTTGCTTGTATCCTTACTGTTTATATTGATTGGTTCCTAATATTATTTAATTGTTTATTTGTGCCCAGGCTATCATTAAGTGTTGTACCTTGTGACTCTTGATTAACCTGTCTTTTCTTTTCTTTACACTGATAGCATATGCACCAAGACAAATTCCTTGGCCATACTTGGCCAATAAAATTCTATTCTATTATTATGTTCTGTTCTATTCCTTTGTATTAACATGCATTTCAGCACTCACCATAAAACTACATTGTACTTTTAAAATCAATACTAGTCAATATCTAGAAATTCAGGTGCTACTTTACAAAAGCCTCCAGCCAGGATAGCAATTGTGGAGAATTCTGGGAGTTACAATAAAAATACAGGTTGGGAAATATTGTTTACGTAAATCATTGAATCCCTCACATTGCTTTCTCCTTGCATCTTCCTCATTTTGAGTACTGTTGTAGAAAACAAAGGTTAGGGACCCAGCAGACAAAATGAACCTTTCTTGATTCTCATTCCTAATTCTGATTATTCTATCTCACTTCTATTTTTTTCTCATGGGTGCAAAATAAAGATTTGGCACTTTTGGAATTATTTTTTATTTTTGCTGTTCTGTCTTGAGATTTGGCACTTTTGGAATTATTTTTTATTTTTGCTGTTCTGTCTTGAGATTCCTTTGAGAATAAGATGGGATCATCAAACCTAAAGACAAAAATCCCGAGCTCTCTTACCAAATCATTCTAAAGAGTAAATAAATATCAACATTACATCATTTCAAATTGTTAAGGTATTATATGATGAGTTACATATTTGAAAAGTATTGGTCATGCATAATAAAACTCATAAATGAATCTGTTTTTTGTGAAGGATAATATTGACATGGTTGTCAAAACAACAGATGTAATATGAGAATTTCATTTAAAAGAAGAAAAAACCACACTGCTGTTTAAAAATAATGAAATGAAAGATTACTGATATGGATGATCATTACTTAATAGCCACATATTCAGAAATTCTTGAAAGTTATGATGGTGCTAAAAAAAGGAGTCCTAATTATGGTACCTTGTATTTGCAGCCACCAGAGTCCCTGAACCCACATGATCACAACCCAGGTATTTGGCAAGGAGCTCACAATCACAATATTGCAGCATCCCATGGTGATTTGCATTTGTCACATTCACCGCCAGCTTCCAAAAGCAAAGTCAATGGAGAAGACAACAGGAGATAGCAAATGGCAACCATGTGAAATTAACCATGCTTAATGACAACAGAGAATTTGTTTAACAATACAGTGGTACCTCGACATACGAGTTTAATTCGTTCCAGACCCGAGCTCGTAAGTCGATCAACTCACATCTCGAACGAATGCCTTTAGACTTTGTTTTTCGCGCCGAGATAACTGGAAGCAAGGATATTCTTGCGCCACCTAGTGGAAGCTCGGCTCATATCCTGAATTTGAGCTCGTGTGTTGAACAGAAATTTTGCTTGCGTCGCGGCTCGCATGTGGAGCAGCTCATATCTAGAGGTGCTACTGTAATAGGAAGTGCCAGAATGCTATTGATAACGGTTACGGTCACAGGATAACATGCTTTGCAACTGTATTGGTTATCAGTAGAAATGCCAGTCCCAACTACAACAGTTTGTTTAATGACGGTGCAAAGTTATAACAGCACTGGAATAAAGTAACTTATGATCCTTTTTTTCGCTAATGACAGTTACAGTAACCCCAAAGGGGATGATGGTTTACATCTGTATGCTTGGCAACTAAGTCATATTTATGACGTTTGCAGTGTCCCAGGGTCACTTTTGTGACTTTCCAACAAGAAAAGTCCACGGGGAAACCAGATTCACTTAACAACTGTGTTATGAACCTGGGTGCTCAGTGGTTAAAGTGCAGTAGTGCAAGCTGCTTCTGCTGAGTGCTGACTGTAGTTCACCAGTTCAAATCTCACCAGGCTCAAAGTTGACTCAGCCTTCCATTCTTCTGAGGTGGATAAATTGAGGACCCAGGTTGTTGAGGGCGATATGCTGACTCTGTAAACCGCTTAGAGAGGGCTATAAAGCACTGTGAAGTGGTATATAAGTCTAAGTGTTATAATAAGTGCTAGTGTTATTAACAACAGTGACGATGATTTACTTAACCACTCTAGCAAGAAAAGTTGTAAAAGGGGACAAAACTCAATTTAACCATGTCAATTTTGGGGCTCAATAGTGGTTGTAAGTTGAGGGCTACTTGTACCCAAATAAATAGATTTTAAAAATGCCTAGCCTCAAAATTGCTCATCTTTACAATTTATTTTCAGAGTTATTGAAGGTATTTTTTAAAAAAAATAATGACTCTCATTATTTGGTACAAAGGCCAAATCTACATTTAATGTATCTTGGAGATATGAGGTTACTTTGTCTCACTAAGCAAAAATACAGACTAAATCTTATCTGGAAGGCTTTTGTATTAATCTGAGCCAGGGATGTGATATTAAGTAATATATTTTAAGTAATTGGAGCAATAAGCTTTCTCCCTCTTTAGAGGAAACAAAATGTGTTATTTTAAAGACCAAACTTTCTGTTCAGTTTTCAAAATCCTTCTATTACAGGATTCCAATGATCTCTGGCACAACAGGCCTTTTGTGTGCAATCTGTCCACAGTACTCACAAACTCATTTATTTGTTTTATTTAATTCTCATGGGCAACTTTCCTCTACAGCAAGCTCAAAGCGGTTTTCTCAATTCGTCCTTTTTATGCTTTCTCTAAAAGAAATGCAGGCACTGATTTGTCAAGAGAGGGAGGGAGGGGCAGAGGGAGAGAGAGAGAGAGAAAGAGAGAGAGAGAGACACAGAGAGACAGACAGACAGACAGAAGAGACAGGCCGAGAAGAAAGCAAGAAAGATCAGTCTTAAAAAATAATTTTGGCTTCACATTTCCTTTTTCTCCTGGCACACTGGAGTCCCATGTTACAAACATGTGAAATGTGTCTCTGGACAGCTTTAAGGTGGAACTTGCCTGTTTAGATGCTGCCAGCAAGTCTGAAGCGAGACACAAACCGCCGTGTTCATTTAAAAAAGCCCTGATCTTGTGTAATGGGAATGAGCTCACCGCCATACAAAGTACTAATTATCAGCAGTATATTCCAGAGGATGTGAATAACTCCCCCTTGTGAGAAAGAGGCTCAAGCCACCACTCTGGGTCAGTCTGCTTAATCCGAAACACGAATGCTCCTTAGACTGCCAGGCTTGTTTGCAAAGGTCCAGAATAGTTCAGTAGGAAATGAGTCAAAAACAATACCTAGGGTTGGGGTGGGGAAAGTTCCACCTCTTTATTTATAGTTAGCTTTGATCGTGTCAAAATTGGCAATCAGGAATCCTATTGCATTATTTGAAATTCAGTTTCTCAACAAAGTTTTGAATATATTCTAATGATGTCTGAAGAGTTGCATTGATTCATGGCATACTTGCAAGGGTGGGCTACGAGCCAGAACGCTAAATTGTGCTCGCCGCCATGGCTTGTACGTTCTTGCGGGACCAACGCGATTTTGCTGCTGCACCTGTGAAGGTAGCAAAATCGTGCATGGAGCCGCAGGTAAAACCTTGCTGAAACACAATGCAATTTTGCTACTTCTACAGATCTAACAGCAAAATTGTGCCGGTCCACAAGAACTTACGAGCTGCCGCGGCGAGCGCAATTTAGCGTTCTGGCTCATAGCCCATCACTGCATACTTGTATCATTTTGCTTTTTATGAGGCCTTAATCACTGGAAATCAACTTTAGGGAAACCTCAGGAAAAACCCACACTTTAGGCTGTCTTTAATAATCATTTATAAACCCCTGCCTTTACCCTTGTTCTCCTGGTTTTGGCATGAATGCAAGTTTCTCAAGCTTTGAAGCATAGTTTTTTTCCCCCTGCACTTCTAATGAAGCAATAAGAAATTCAGTTAAAAAGAAAAAGCTCATTAGTTGCTTGTATTTTATGTATTTAGATGTAATAAAAACCCATAGCAGCATTTCTAAGGGTCTGTTTTTGAATTAGAATTTAGGCTACATCCATAATCTCAGATGAGCCATCTGAAATATTAATATCTATCTCATTTCCTACTTCTCACTATCTGGAATCTGAAGATTTCTATTGAACTTAGTTTCAGTTTTCAGAAAAATTTCTGTTGTAATCTTAAAATCAAACATAGTTGTTTAAATTAAACAGTAAACAAATGGACCCAAAAGGTAGCTTACCAACCTAAGAATTTAAATATAACAAACTGACTTGGATTAAAATCAAAATCAGTTTGGATGTTTCTTTTATTCAGAACAATGGCTTGATTTTATTTCAAATAGTTTTGTCCAAATACTAGAGTCTTCCCTTCACAACATTACAGACCTCAAGAGACACAGTTAAGTGGGTTCAAACATGTTTTCTTTATCTAGATAAATTTAAATATTTGCCTGCCCTCCCCTTTTCGGTGGCTTACTCAATCTAAAATATTATTGAGGCATTGTTGGGCAGATAGATATAAATAATCTTGTTTCACTCACAAAAAATCAGTGTGAGGGCTTGTGGTTAGCTCTGGAATGACCTAACTTTTTTTTTAATCTCCAAAGCTTTGCTTGCCAAGTAGTCTTATTGCACTTGCTGAGCCTATTTTTGGTATGGTGCGGCATATTAAAAATGCATAGCAAACTGCTATTTTTATTTTAACTCTGTTACCTTTATAGCAGCTGATTAATATCCCTGATAAAATGTAATCAGTAAATTAAAAAAATAAAGAAGTTAGATTGTTATCTAACGCATTGTTTTATGGGCCATTACTTTGAACATAACTCTAGTCCTACATGTACAAAAGCATTTCAGATTTAACTTAACTGTGAGAGAAATGGATGCTATATTAGTCAATACAACTTTGGAGCATTTCTATGTATCAAAGCTGCAATCTCTACAATTCTTTGCAACTTGAAGAGTCATTGACAAATATTAGTTTAGTTAAGGAAAAGAATTGTAATGATTTTTGTACAAATATATGTTGTTCAACATTTTACATTTCATTTAATTAAAATTTAAATGACACTAGATATTATTTCCAGAAACAAATGATAACATAGAGTATATCTTACAGTCAGTTAGTTACTGTTAGGCTAGAATTTCCTAAGTATAAATGTTCTTGGTATTCCTATTTTCCTTCCCTTTTAAAATAGGAATAAAGGTGTTAGCCCAGGTTTAGAATACCTAACTTCTTAAGGAATTAATGAACTTGAATATACACATGCCATTCAGAACCTTTATTAAAACTGTAGTTTTCCTTTCTTTTTTAAAAAAAGCCCTATGAAATAAAAAAAAGAAAAGAAAATGGTTTCTAATTACATTGGAAAAATAATAACATATCTTTTCTAAGATCAAATTAAGCTTTTCTGACTATCTGAAAAACAGAGCAAGATCCATAAAGATAAATCACTTTTACAGTGTAAAACCGGGGTGGGGATGGGTGGGTGGGGAGATGATACTGGAGATAAACCTATGAAATCAATGTTTTTCAGTAATTAACTAAGATCTAGTAATAGTAGTAATAATTCGTTTTGACACATGCATATAGATACAAAGGAGTGTCAAAGGACTGGAAAGAACTCATCTTACGAACTTAATTGGTTCCGGAAGTAGGTTCGTAAGGCGAAAAGTTTGTAAGACGAAACATTGTTTCCCATAGGAAACAATGTAAAAGCGATTAATGTGTGCAAAAAGAAAACGAATCGCAAAATGGCGCTCTGCTGGGCGCCGCCGCCCGGCTGTAACCTTTTTGAAACAACCAGGCGCTTCGCGGCGGCCTCCGGAACCCGAACCCGAACTTCTGGGTTTGGCATTTGGGAGAACACCGAGAAGCCCCCCGGCTGTTTCAGAAGGTGACAGCCGGGTGGCAGTGCTTCTCATCGGCCTCCCGAACCTGAAATTTCGGGTTCAAGAGAACACCGAGAAGCCCCCCGGCTGTTTTAAAAGGTGACAGTCAGGTGGCGGCACTCAGCAGAGCACCATTTTGTGATCTGCGGTGGGTTTGTAAGCCGAAAAAAGTTAGCAAGAAGAGGCAAAAAATTTCCGAACCACGGGTTCGTATCACGAGGGGTTCGTATCACGAGGTACCACTGTATTTACCATATAAAACTGTTGAAAAATCAGTTCAAATGAAATTAGAAAGACATTATTTAAAAAGCATGAAAAAGTGGAAATCAATCAGAAAAATATTAGTTGGCAGATAGCCATATCCTTTTGACAAAATGTTTTTTCTTCTCCATCTCAAGCTTAAATCAAAATTTAACACCCAAGATTTGCTATAAGCTTGAACTAACATTCATTTCCTGGAGTCTGGAAGTTATTGTCATGTGGTTCTTGGCAGCCTAACACTGGGATTTATCACATGTTTAACACCAACTAGTCTAAAGACTAAATTATCTTCTGAATAAAATACTAAAGTGTGGCAACGTACAGTATATTTGACCACGAAAGGGTGGGGAACAGCATGGGTGAAAAACAAAGTAAGGTTAATTGAATCCTTTATTTAATTAAAATTTAATGACACTAGATATTATTTCTAGAAACAGATTATAAAATGAGGGAATCTTCCAATTGGTTAGTTACTTTTGGGCTAGAATAGCCTAACAAGAATAGCGATAGAATGATGGAAGGGTATACAGGTTAGTAGCAAACTCCCCTTTGCCATACTCCAAAAGAAACTTTGTCTGGGACATAATAAAACATATTAGTTCCAGACATAAAATATCCTAGCATATGAGAGAATAAGCCAGGCTTGCCTTTTTCATTTTCCAAAGTCATCTACAACAAGTAGCAGCCCTTCAAAAAAACATGAATAAAAGAACTTGCTCCCATGAAAAAAAGCCAACACAAATCAGCCCAAACTAAAATGCATTACTCTTAATATCCAGTGTTTCTCGCTGGATTAAGACTTGGCAACTTTAAAAAGTGTGGATTTCAACTGGCTGGGGAATTCTGGGAGTTGAAATCTACACATATTAAACCTGTAGAAATCAATCAAACCAGATTTTTAAAGTAACTTCTTTCTAGGGTTGCCATAAAAAAGATCCATTCTTATATGCCTGAAACACAAGAACCAGATGTTTCCTTCGATTCTTAATGAGAGAAGAGCAAATATCAAACACAGTCTTCCAACAACACACATTCAGCTCCTATAAAGCATCTGTTTTATGTATGGAAGGGCGTATCCCAAATGGGATAAAAATGAACCTATATATTAAAATGAAAAGGACTGCGGAATGCATTGAAGTCTTGTTTTCTTTACTTTTATATTTTGTTTTATGTTCTGTAAAGCAATGTTTGATTTCAAAGTCTCTGCGTTTAAGGTAGTGGTGCAGCTTCATTTATTCAGTACAAACAATGTATGCCATATACCACCTGAGCTGAACTAGAATTTTCTAAACCACAATCTTTGCAATACACTTGTACTTGGATTACACAATGAATTCCTGTCCCTAGAACTACAGGCAGACAATTTTTATACAATGCAGTTTAAGTAGAAGACACCATGGCTGGATTTTTTCAATATTGACTATTGCTTCATAAGTGATGTCTTGCCCTGGAAAGCAACTCTTTTATTAAAGAATGTTGCGAAATAATACTCATCTAGAACCTGATTTCATCAGACTGCAAAATAATGT
>NC_091951.1:311578002-311590502 GCF_031021105.1 Erythrolamprus reginae
TTGCAAATCCACTAGATTCCAATACTCTCTAGCCCATTTTTTAAAAAAAATCTTTAAAGATATAGTGTTTGCTCAGCGAGGATAACTAGGACTGTAGAAACACTAACTTAGAAACTCTATTACACTATTTCAGACAAATGGTTGTCCAATCTCTTTTTAAAGTGTTGGAGCACAATTTCTGGAAGCAAATCGTTCCACTAATTAATTGTTCCAGCTTCAGGAAATTTATCCTTAGTTTAGTTCTGAGTTGATTCTCTCCTTGATTAGTTCTCATTCACTGCTTCATATCCTGTCTTCAGTTGTTTAGGAGAATAGGTTGACCCAGGGCTGAAATGCTCCCAGTTCAAGCGTGCCTGCTGCTCGTTGGAAGGCCGGTTGCAATGGCAGCGCAAACATCACCTGAATACCGCCATTTGGGTTGGTTTACCCTCTGTGAATGCTCGAAGTGTTCTGCACATGCACAAAGGGTAAAAGAACCCAAATGGTGGCATCTGGGAGAGTGGGCAACGCCTTACACTGCTGTTGCAAGCAACCCGCTCTCCAATGACCGGCAGACATGCTCGAACCGGGAGCATTTTACACCTGGATTAACCCCTTTTTCTTTGTCGCAATCCCTGAGATATTGAAACACTGCTCTCATGTCACCTCTAATCCTTCTTTTCAATAAACTAGACTTACCCAATCGCAGCAACTGTCCTTTGTATGGACATTTAAGGGACCTTCAGTACTTTACTCATCTTTGTTGCTTTTCTCTGCACTCTTTCTAGAGTCTCGACACCTTTTCTATATTATGGTAACCAAATCAGGATGCAATATTCCGGTTTCTGGTCACAATTCAAAGTGTTGGTTATGACCTATAAAGCCCTTCATGGCATCGGACCAGAATATCTCAGGGACCGCCTTCTGCCGCATGAATCCCAGGGACCAGTTAGGTCCCACAGAGTTGGCCTTCTCCGGGTCCCGTCGACTAAACAATGCCGTCTGGCAGGACCCAGGGGAAGAGCCTTCTCTGTGGCGGCCCCGACCCTCTGGAACCAACATCCCCCAAAGGTCAGAGTTGCCCCCACCCTCCTTGCTTTTCGTAAGCTCCTTAAAACCCACCTCTGCCATCAGGCATGGGGGAATTGAGATATTCCCTTCCCCCTAGGCTTATAAAATTTATGCTTGGTATGATTGGTTTCTTAAATTAGGGTTTTTTAATTTAACTTAAACTTAAATATTAGATTTGTTTATATTGTCTTATTATTGTTGTTAGCCGCCCCGAGTCTACGGAGAAGGGCGGCATACAAATCTAATAAATAAATAAATAAATAAATAAATAAATAAATAAATAAATAAATAAATAAATAAATAAATAAATAAATAAATAAATAAATAAACAAACAAACAAACAAACAAACAAACAAACAAACAAACAAATAAATATTCATGTGGTCTTAAAAAAAAGCATTACCAAGTGGTATTAACACCTCACATGATCTTGACTCTATCTCTTGTTAATGCAGCCTTGGTCTGTGTTGACTTTATTTTTGGCAGCTGCTGCACACTGCTGGCTCATATTTAAGTGACTAGGACTTCAAGATCCCTCTCACAAATATTACTATTGAGCCAGGTAACACCTATTCTATACCTGTGCATTTTGCTTTTCTTGCCCAAATGTAGCACCTTTCTATTCCTTAAATTGAATTTCATTTTGTTAGATAGGTTTTTTAATTAAATGGATATGATACATATCTCTATCTAAGAAAATGTAGAGATTTGCAAAATCTCCACAAAAAGGTTTTTAAAGTAAAAAATACAAAACAGACAAGCTGTAAAGTAAAATGAGTACTGATCAAGAGTAGTGATGCTTCATACTTCAAAATCATTTGTATGGCTTTAGAGATTACATAATTTTTTTTAAATGCCCAGTTGCATATTCTGTTAAGCATGTTTGTGTTATAATTCTCATTCTTCCTCCCCTCAGCAAAATTATTGTGCTTATACTGTAGCATCTGCCTTGAACATTTTATACATGCTACAATTCCCAAAGAACTATAGAAATAGCAGCCCATCCCTGAAAAAGCAATATATTGAAAGAAAAGAGAAAGCTATTCAAGCCCTGCTTATGAACTGGGGGAGAAATAGCACATCCCATTTACATGGTAAGCTACAATATAAAGCAAATCTCCTAAACTAATTAAGTCTCTAATCAAAGTGCTTATACTGAGAATGAAGATCAAAATCATTAAATACCTAATGTCTTTTGCCCTAAATGTGTATGCTTCCTACAGCTAAACCCAAAAACAGTTTCTAGCTTTTCAACTTTTAAGTAGCTTTTTGAAACACTGCTGGAAGCTGTGTTAAAGAATACTCAATGTTGGGCTAGTTGCTGATTGAGTTAACTTTACATAATATCACTATAAATGATTGACAGGTTTATCCTAACCTTAGCAATCATTTATTATGAAATGACCCAAATAATAGTTTGGAAAGCTTTTGGAAAATTAATTAACTCCACACAAAATTGTTATAATAATCAACAATAAACAAATTGGTATAAATACACTTTCAAATATACTTTCTTTGATTTTCTTGAGGGAGTAAACTTTTTCTGGACATTCTTGTATGTATTGTATTTATTAAAAATATAAACCAAAAAAAAGCCTATCTAGTGCAGTTTACTGCTGCAGTTAAAAGTAACAAGTATTATTTCACAAGATACTATCTTAGAAATACAAAATAATACTCTCTCCCTCAATGCTGTTTGTTCTTTTGACATTATTATTTTTATCTATCTATCTATCTATCTATCTATCTATCTATCTATCTATCTATCTATCTATCTATCTATCTATCTCTATCTCTATCTCTATCTCTATCTATCTATCTATCTATCTATCTATCTATCTATCTATCTATCTATCTATCTCATAAGCAATATTATGTATCGACATGGGTTGAATCTCTTCTTGAAAAGTTAACTGATATTTGTTTTATACCATTTATCATCAATATTTCAATTCATGCTTAATTTATCTTTGCCCATTTCTTTTAATTTAGTACACATTCAATTCACAATATTTTAAGAAATCTTCTGTAAATTCATATTTTATATTTTGATGTTTTTTTCTTATTTGTTATCATTAACTCTTGTTTTCTATTTAGGAGCTTAAGGATGAGTAGTCTTTTATTCAGGATTCTCTTCTATGAAAAAAAAGAGACACAATAACTACCACCAAAAACTTCAATTTTCAGTACTAACAACAAGTTGGTTTACCTATTTTTCAAAAAACTACTCTTTATTCAATCTTGTTCCTTATTTCTAGGCTATTATTCTATCTTTTATTCAAAATGCAGCCTAAGTATCAATAGCATCTGCAATTTCTCCTGTAAGCTTAATATTCAGTTCCAAACATTTATTTTTTATTGATTAACATAATTTTTTTTGGATTTATGTTTACTCCATAAAGTTTTTTGGGGTAAAATTTACTTGTTATTACCTAGTAAAACAATATAATCTACACAATATGTTTATTATTATGCCATTAATTTTTAGATTTTTTTCTGTGTTTATTCCATACTTTTAATACTGTACTCATGATTAAAGAATATCTTATATCTTGTGTGTTTCAATATCAAGCCAAAGATATTTATATAAACCATCTGGGTATCTTGCTCCCGTACAAGAGAAGCAGCCCAGCTCTAAAGTAATATAATCCAGTCTTTGATGCACATGAGACATCTAGCTTGATAAAACAATTTGAAATTTGATACTACCAGTCCACATCAATCTTTCAGGTCTTGAAAAATCTTAACTTTAACCCTATCCCATGCAATCTCAAGCTACTAATATCCAAAGGAAACTGCCTTTGAAATGTAACAAAGCTCAACCAAGTAATACAAAATCCTATGGATTAAGGCAGAACCAGGGGCAAAGCATAGAGGAGTGAAAGGCAGAGATGCTACATGCCATATCAAGGCTCCTCAACCAACTCAAGACATTTGTGTTTACCCAATTTCACTTCCATGCCCTCTGAATAATATAAATAGTCCTCCACTTACAGTGACAATTGCGACCAGAAATTCTGCTGCTCAGTGAGGGCCATTAAGTGGGTCATGTAAATTTATAATCTTTTTTTGCCATATACATTAAGCGTTAATGATTAAGGTAATCACTGTGTAGTTATTAAGAAGAAGAAAAAAAACCAGATGAGAATCTTGCAGACTGAAGTGGAAACATACTGTAATGTAGCTGATCTTGTAATGATGAATCCAAATGAATTTGTATTTTTCAGAGTGGATCTCAATGCTAGATTTGACCCCAATGACTACATCTCTATACAAACCAAAATATTCCCCCTTCCATTTCTAAAGATGACAGATTCCTCCTTACCTATTGTTCAAAAGACCAAAAACCAAGCTTTGTAGGTCTCTGGCTCAAACATATTTTAAATGGTACACTTGAAAATGACCATCCAGCCAAATTCACTTACCTATCTGGCTCCAGAATGAATGCTATTGATTATATAATTGCCTCCAGGGACCTTCTGCTTTATGCAAAGGTCTCAGAAGTTATGCCTAAGTTTGACAGTGATCATTTCCCAATCCTGCTTCAGTTAAATGCTTTCAATCAAGAAACACATATTGAGGATTGCTACCAAGCCTTACTAATGCCTGCAAGCAGAACTTACTGCTAAGCAAGGGAGGGAAAAAAACCACCTCCCCATCTGAATCAAGTAATAACAAAGCTAATGGTCTCAGATCACCTACTGGGCTTCCAGTCTGCCCTGACATCAGATGAACCTCCTGATGTACTCTTGAATAACTGTAACATCTTTACCCAAGAGCTCCACCACCCACTCGTATTAACAGAGCATCCTCAAAGCAACAACAGCAGCATTCCAAGCCATGGTGTCAAGCATGGAAATCAGGAAATTCTTGCAGTTCAAGTTTTTAACAACAACACCAACAACAACACTGCTACCCTCCAAAAAGACCTCGACTGTGTCAGAATGGTCGAACAACTGGCAACTCCAAATCTCAACTAACAAATGCTCTGTCCTACACATTGGCAAAAAGAATCAGAACACCTTTGTAAACCATAGATATAAAAACCCTTGTCACAAGAAAGGAACTATTTGTTGTTATAGTATGTCAGTCATTATTTGAACTAATTACTTAATCACCAATTCCTGAATTAATTACCGTATATACTCGAGTATAAGCCGACCCGAGTATAAGCCGAGGCACCAATTTTTGCCACAAAAACTGGGAAAACGTATTGACCCGAGTATAAGCCGAGGTTAGAAAATGCAGTGGCTACTGGTAACTTATAAAAATGGAAAACAATAAAATTACATTAATTGAGACATGTTTTAGAATATTTATTTTAAAGAAAACCAGTAAACTAGCTCTGTAAATTTAAAAGAGGGTAAACAAATTAACAATATTAACAATAAATTAAAAAGTAAAAAAAGTAGCTCGATCAGGAACAAAGCTAAAACCTAAGAGTTAAAATCCTTCAAAACTGGATTCCTTCTCATCATTAACTGGATTTACATTATTGTTCTGTTTTTATATATGCTGTGAGCCACCCTGAGTCCTTGGAGAGGGATTGCATACAAATCCAATTAAATAAATAAACAAACAAACAAACAAATAAGTGTATCCAAAGAAGAGCTTCAGCATTAGCTGCTGTGAGGTTATCAGCATAGAAAACCAAATAGATAGATAGATAGATAGATAGATAGATAGATAGATAGATAGATAGATATAGATAGAAAGATAGACAGACAGACAGACAGACAGACAGAAAAATAGATAGATAGATAGATAGATAGATAGAAATAGATAGATAGATAGATAGATATAGATAGAAAGATAGATAGACAGACAGACAGACAGAAAAATAGATAGATAGATAGATAGATAGAAATAGATAGATAGATAGATATAGATAGAAAGATAGATAGACAGACAGACAGACAGATAGAAAAATAGATAGATAGATAGATAGATAGATATAGAAAGATAGACAGACAGACAGACAGATAGAAAAATAGATAGATAGATAGATAGATAGATAGATAGATAGATAGATAGAAATAGATACAGATAGATAGATAGATAGATAGAAAGAAAAATAGTTAGATAGAAAAATAGATAGATAGAAATAGATACAGATAGATAGATAGATGATAGATAGATAGATAGATATAAAGATAGACAGACAGATAGAAAAATAGATAGATAGATAGATAGATAGATAGATAGATAGAAAGAAATAGATACAGATAGATAGATAGATAGATAGATAGAAAAATAGATAGATAGAAAAATAGATAGATAGAAAGATAGACAGATAGAAAAAGAATTCCTGTCTAGCTCTGCCTCATAACACATTATTAGATCCTATCCAAGCAAGGACAGCAACTACCACAAAATACCATTTTTTAAACAGTTTAAATCCTTTCAAAGGAGGGGGAGGAGAATCTGACAGCAGGGGGCCTTTTTAATCCGACTCACCATTGCAAATGGCTGCCTTCTTTGCTTGAGCTAGGGAGAGGAACTACGGCGTGCCACAGGGGACAAAAGCTGGTGCCTCCTCGCTCTGGCTCAAGCAATGGCGCCCACGTGTGGTGACTTTGTCAATGACCCGAGTACAGTATAAGCCGAGGCTGTGTTTTTCAGCCCATTTTTGGGGCTAAAAAACTCGGCTTATACTCGAGTATATACGGTAATTCCTGAAAGATTTTATAATATACTACAGGAAAAAAAACAATCTGGTCCTAGAGATTGGTTCAATTTCAGTTTCTGTATAGGTTGTTTTGTTTTATCTCCCGTGATTGATTTATTAAAAGCTTCCTTTTGTTGATCTATACATTTTGTAAAGTGTGTTGTATTTAAGTACTTTTTGATCTTTTCTAGGTTTGAAGTCTGTTTATTGTATAGTCAAACCTAATATTTAACTAATTAATTAATCATATCTTCTGTTGTTGAAACATACCTTTTCCCATCTCAAATAAAAATATTGGTTCTTTTTTTCCTTGTTCTTTGTGCCAATAATTTATTATTTTTAAATATTTATGCATGAGTTATACAAACTAAAAGCAGGATGGTGATGGCCAGGTGGCAATCGTGATTCATTTCAGGGTAAGGAACACATGCAAAACATGGTAAAAGTTTAAACAGTATAACAAAAAAAGAAACATAACACAAATGTGAATACAGCGCAAATGTGAGTACAGTAGAAAGTGCTCCCTTCGCTCTGGGCTGCTTAGAGCGAAGGGAGCATTTCTTTTGTCTGGGTGCTGGCAGAGGTTTGTTCCCTCTCCAACCGCCCAGAGAAAGGAAAACGCTCCGTTCGTTCTGAACTGCCAAAGCCTCCTTAAGCGCCACCGAGAGGCTCCTCTGGCAGCCCAGAAAAGTCCAAGATGGCCGGGATTAGAGGGGGAATGGCAGGAAACTGGTCAGGCCTTCGTGCCACTCTCAAATTTCCTGGGAAATTTTTCTGGGCTTGGGTTCTTAAGTAGAAAATGGTTCTTAAGAAGAGGCAAAAAAATCTTGAACACCTGGTTCTTATCTAGAAAAGTTCTTAAGTAGAGGCGTTCTTTGGTAGAGTGAATACCGCTCTTGCTTGGACTTGATACATTAAATCCATCGTCCTTACAAAAATCAAATCACAAATGTATTTCCTCCATATCATTCAGGTTTTTAGACAGCAGCTTGTCAACATCTTCACACAAAAACACACATATACTTATGCCCCCAAATAAACATCTCTAACATCAACACAGGCATTGCTTATGAATTTATCTATACTGAAAAAGCAATAGGCCATCACAGGTCTTTATCTTCGTCCATGATTAGTATTGAACTATTTGCTAAGCATTCCATTTATTCTCATGAATAATTTATCTCTATCATATATTGCATTTACTAAATTCAGCAATCAATTATCCATTTTCCCATAATTCTAATCTATTCCTTTTATCATATGCTTTCTCTAAATCAAATGTACAATCAGCTTTCCCCCCCATTTTTATATATTTGTCAATGATCTGTTGAAGAGTAAAAATATTATCTACAGAATCCCATCCCTACTGGCGCAGCCTAAAATCTGATCATTCTCATGTTATGTGCTCTTTGGATCAGGATTCTACAATCATTTCCTAAGCATACAATTTAATATCTATTCAGTTTTCATATTTACTCTTGCAGCCTTTTCCTTTGTATAATAAAAAATAGAAGCAATATTTCCATTATGAACCACAGATGCAGTCTTCACATACACACTCAACAATATCTAGATTTGGATCATTTTCCTCAATACATAACTGAACAAGTATACTATTTTTGATTCATTTGTTGAACTGGGTACAGAAAGCAGACCACATCTCAGGCAATATTTATGTACAAATATTGAAAATTCAAAAGGGTTCACAAGGTTTTAAGTACTACTGCATCGCTAATGGAATGTATTTTCGAGGAAAAGGGAGAGGAAAGGTCTTGGTCTACTCTCCACCAAGTCCCTACGAGAGAAAATCAAGTTAAAATCAAAGTCTGCTTTTAAAATTATTTTTTCACTATACTCTTTGCTATATACTAGAGATCATCTTCAAATCCCAGTAAAAATTCTTAGGATGATATGTTTAAGGCAGTATAAATTGTTCAAATAGTTGTTTCTAAGATTGTTTCTAACAATAGTTATTTCTAAGACAGTATTTTTTGAATTATAAGACACACAGGTCTATAAGACGCACCAAGATTTTGAAGAGATAAGGGGAAAAAGGTTGTGCCCTCCCCCAGTCTTCAGAGCATCCTGTAAACCTCCCAACCCTTTGTAAACCCTATTTTTTGTAAACACGGGGGCATTTTTCCCTCCCCCAGCCCCCATGAGCTTCCTGCAGACCTCCCAAAACCTCTGAGCACCTGTTTTTGCATGGGGTCTGGCTTCGGGAGACCAAAATGGCTGTATTCAATGTATAAGATGAACCAATATTTCAACCCTTTTTAGGGGGGTGGAGGTGCATCTTATACTCTGAAAAATATGGTAAATACTCTATTTTTAAACTGCAGCAGTATTCTGAAATATGCCAATGGTGAAATATAAGTAAAACTGTCATTTAATATGTTATACATACAACAATGAATAGAAAAAGTCTACACTTAAAATGTTAAAATGACATGTTTTTGAAATGTAAATCATGTCACTTTTTTATCTTTAATACAGTACAGCATACGCATTCTACAACTAAATTGAACACAGGATAAAATACAGGAAATAGTATAAGGACAGACTAGATGGACCATGAGGTCTTTTTCTGCCGTCAATCTTCTATGTTTCTATGTTTCTAAAACAAACTGAAATCTTCTTTTGGGGGAAATAACAATTATACAATAACATTGTTGCATACCACTGTCGACTGTCACATGCTGCTGGACGGGGAACGGTGGTTCCCAGCAGGGAAGATCCCAGGCATGACCAAGCGTTCAGAGCTTCCGTGGCTAGCGTATGGCACTGTTGAGGAGGCAGGAATGGAGAGAGCTGTTGCCGCCTGTTCCAACCTGCTGTTGCTGAAGCCCCTATCCCTTCGCGGCTGGCAGCAGCAGTTCACACACTACCGCTTCCCCAGCAGCTGTGGTAAGTGGTAAGAGGTGTGCTGGTTGGGAATGCTCCATTAGAAGAAGTCTAAGGCACTAACATTTGCCGGCATCAACAGCCATGCTGAACGCTGCCTGGAGTGTGGGGCTGGCAGGCGGATGAGGAGTAGTGACGGCAGATAGCTCCCATTGACGAAGTTTGATGCAGGAGGCCTTCCGGGCCCAAAGCAGGCTGGGTGGGGGACATGTGTGAGAAAGTGTGCATGCATGGAGGGAATCATGTGTGATGCTGGCAAAGTTTGGTGCAGGAGGCATTCCAGGCCCAAAACTGGCTTGGGGGGGCATGTGTGAGAAAGCATGCATGCACGGAGGGAATTATAGCATGCATGCGCAGGGAGCAGTCATTGGAACGTGCACTGCATTGTGCATGTCAGCACGGACATATGTTATCGGGGTGCACACACACACTTTTGGCATGCAACCACAAAAGGTTTACTATCACTGCTCTATAGCATTGTTTTGAGGGTAAAAATTGAAATAATATATGTCCAGGATGCGAGGGGTTTGAAATATTTTCATAGCCCTCTTTTTGACTTGTGCAGTATAAAGGTCCTCAATGAAAGGCAGGTTGGTAGTAATTGTTATTGCTGTTGTTGTTGTTGTTATTTTGCAGTTCTAATTATCCTCTGAAGTCTGTGCCTGTCTTGTTAGATTTCAGGAGCAAAGCAGACAGTTTGGAAGTGCCTTAACAAATCATCACAGCTTTTTTGGAAAGATTTGGAAAGTAGTTTGCCATTGCTTACTTCCAGGGTTGAAAGCATGTGACTGGCCCAAGGATATCCTTCTAGCTTCCTGCCATGGCTGGACCATAAATTATAGTTTCCCAGTTTCTAGACTGGTGCCTTAAGCACTGCACTAAATGGCTCTCAACTCCTGAAATAGAACTGTAATATTAAATATAATTAATTCAGAGTAAGCAATGTGCATTGACATTTCTTTCATAAAAATATACATTCGATTGCATGGAAGTAGTTATTAAGTAAAATATTTTGTGCATATATCTGTAGTCTAAAAATAATGCAGGAGAGAGACATGTAAAATGCAGCAACAGATTTTTGGCTTATTTTGTTAAAGAATGCAAGAGACTGTTGATATTTTTTTACATTATTTCTACAGCTGCTGAATGCATGCCCTCATTATAAATAGGCCAGTCAATATTTATTCTACACATCTCCTGAATAAATATTTAGATTGGAGAAAAGAGTGGGGGAGGGAAAAATTAGAAAATAAAAACCTAGTTAAAAATAATGGGCCTCAATGATTAACGTTTCTAAATACTGTTTAGAATAATGTTTTTTAGAGAAGGAAACCTGGAGTAAACTTTAAAACAGTAAACTCTAAAGAGAAAAAAAAAATCCAACATTCTTTGAAATTCATATCAGAATCTAATGTTACAATTCTTCAAAACAAATTATCATTAATAATTTTAACAAGGCTGTAAATCTCTTCTCTTTTAATTTTTATTTATTCAGTTCAGTATACAATTCAGAAATACCCACTACAGTTGATTTATAGAAGTACAAATTAAATTATGTAACAGAATAATTTAATATTGCACTCAAATCAGTATATGTTTTTCTTTTTTATATAATTTTATTAAAAGTTCTAAAAAAACCAATATCAACTAATATAAAGTAACAAAAAAAGAAAGAAAAAAGTCAGAAAGAAAGCTAAATGTTCATGAAAACAAAATAGAAAAGAAAAATAGAAAAGAAAAGACAAATTCCTTGTGTGTCCAATCACACTTGGCCAATAAAAATTCTATTCTATTCTATTCTATTCTATTCTTTCCAGCAGGTTAAGTACAATTATAACTTTACCTAGCACCAAATTAAAAACTAGAAGACTGTGCATTCTAATTCTGGCTGGTGACATGAGCTGGTCTCTCTTTCTCAGCCCAACCCATCTCAGAGTTTGAAAAAGAAGTATTAGGTATGTTTACCACCTTGAGTTTCTTATAAAATATATTAAAATATTAAACGTGGGTTGTTGTTGTTTTTAAAAAATAAAACGGAATATTTATTTATTTGTTTTGATTGATTATTGATTGATTGATTGATTGGATTAAGAATAGCAGAGTTGGAAGGGACCTTGAAGGTTTTCTAGTCCAACTCCTTGCTCAGGAATTTTTAATTCAATTATATAGAATGTAAAGGATGTGTATAATGTACACTGAAGATAGTATTTAATTTCATTGTGCAAGTTGCAGTGACAATAAACTAAACAGCAGAATGCAGCTGCGAGAGCAGTCATGGGCTTACCTAGGTATGCCCATGTTTCACCAACACTCCGCAGTCTGCCTTGGTTGCCGATCAATTTCCGGTCACAATTCAAAGTGTTGGTTATGACCTTTAAAGCCCTTCATGGCACCGGACCAGAATATCTCCGAGACCGCCTGCTGCCGCACGAATCCCAGCGACCGATTAGGTCCCACAGAGTGGGCCTTCTCCGGGTCCCGTCAACTAAACAATGTCGGTTGGCGGGCCCCAGAGGAAGAGCCTTCTCTGTGACGGCCCCGGCCCTCTGGAACCAACTCCCCCCGGAGATTAGAACTGCCCCTACTCTCCTTGCCTTTCTTAAGCTCCTTAAGACCCACCTTTGTTGTCAGGCATGGGGGAACTGAGACATCTCCCCCGGGCATTTACAATTTATGAATGGTATGTCTGTATGTATGTTTGTTTAGAAAATGGGGTTTTTTAAATATTTTTAAATAATAATTTAGATTTGTTGTAAATTGTTTTTCACTTTGCTGTGAGCCGCCCCGAGTCTGCGGAGAGGGGCGGCATACAAATCTAAAAATAAATAAATAAATAAATAAATAAATAAATAAACAAACAAACAAACAAACAAACTAA